>NW_025962257.1:0-18575 GCF_017589495.1 Alosa alosa
ATTGCACAGGCTCTTTCTTGGCATATGCTCTCAGGGCCTGGAAGGCGTTCCTATCCCCAGGGAGACATCCACCGGCCTTCTAACCAATCAGAACGTTTGGGACTGAGATATTGGTGAAACTCCTCCTCATATAAACATTAAAAATGTGTGTTGTTAGGCAATTTGTGTCAGGTTCTATGTGTATTGTCATGCCGGACATGTCCAGACATGTCCACTGGTAAAACATCTTTCTCTCCCAGGCCCTGTCTTGTTTACCTCCACTCTTTAGCCTTTGACGTCCAGTCTCATGACTTCCAGTAAATGTTTAAGCGTTATTAATAACATGCCTAGGCATGCCCAGACAAGAATCGCCCCCATGTTTCAGATGTGTCCAGATAAAATCACCACAAGTACTCCTAAGGCCAAAAGATTCTGAGGACTCTTCTCATCCTAACAATGGATTATTCCTACCGCTGAAATCAAGAAAGGCATACATATGTAGTCACAGCCAGAACTGAGAGCCTTAGGAGAAGTTTTATCTCCTGGCAGGCCATCTGAACTCTGAACTCACACTATACTGACTTTGCAACATATTCACTCCTCAGCACTCTCAAACATTTCCCAACTCTGAATTCACACTATACTGACTTTGCACTCATTCACTCCTCAGCACTCATGACCCCCCTCATACACACACACCTACAAGACTTTTAGCACTTTTACATCCCTCACCCTATGCTACAGACCTTTTATTTATTTTCTTATTTCCATCACACGCCAAAACACACACACACACACACACACATATCTGACTTTCTCCAACTTTTGCACATCTCCATAGAACTTTTATTTATTATTTTGATTTCTCCTCCATCCTATCTACCCATGTCCTTGATTGCCTAGCCTTTCTGCCCCCCCCACCCCATCCCCAACACACACACAAAAACACATACACTTTACATCATCACTGTCATCACCTCACATATATACAGCACACTGCTTGCTACAGTAAGCCTCCTACATACTTGCTGCACACTGCCCCCTACATACACAGCCCATTGTCTTCAGGATCTTCTCCAACACAAATCCTCTACATACTTACAGCACACTAACCCCCCAATACACAGCACATTGTCTCATGAGGAAGCTTCTCCAACACACATATTGCACACTGCCCTCTCCCACATACACAGCACACTATCCCATCTCCCTGTCATCCCCCAACACACACACCAAGACCCCTGGCAGTTGGGTTAGCCCCTTTGAGCGCGGATCTGCCCAAAGGTTTCTTCCCTTGGTAGTTGAGTTTTTCCTTGCCCCTGTTGCTCTTAGGGTGCTCCTTGTTGGGTGGATCCCCCCACCCAATCCCCCAATCCTCCCCCCCTTTCTTATGCAGCCCTTTGCCCACTTAATCTACTAAACCCTCTTCTATCGTGACTTTTACCCCCCACCCCCACTTTGCACAAATAGGCTGACACCAGACATAATTTCACTGCATTTCTTACTTCCAGTAACTATATGCATGTGACAATAAACTTCCTTGTATCCTTGTGACCCTCATCTCATTAACTCATAATTCTCTTATTTTCACCAGAAAAAAATTGGCTAATAGAAATTCTGATTGGCTAGTAACTTTAGAAAGTTACCAGCCACATTGGCTGGTGATCAAAAAAGTTAATTTAGAACCCTGGTTTTGTTGCTCCATAGAATTAACTGCCAAAACGTATTGACACTCATTTATATGGTTTTGGTTCAGTATTCTGTTTTGTTTATGCTTGTTGAACAGTAGTATCAATGAAGAATGAAGAATGCCCTGAAAGGTGCACCATGTTTAAAGTGAAGCATGGCCATGGCCAGCTGATGCTCTCGGCCTGTTTTGCTTCCTCTGGCACTGATAACCAACTGCATATACAGGGGGGAGCCGGTGCTGAGTGTGAGTTGGGAGGAGATGTGTGGGCCTATTTCCTTACAGTATCCTTACACCCTACAGTTTGAGGTCGGTTGGTCAGGAAGTCCATAATCCATTTTGAAGTGTCCATATTCCAGTTTGGAGCCTTGCAGACATTTCATATTGTGTCAATTTGGTGGTAATGTGTAGAACTGTCACCCCTACCTGAAGCATCTCCCACATGTTGCTTTCACAACTCACCAGGGTTGAGGTCATGTGACTTCTCTAGCCAATCCACTCCAGTGTGTGCATGTTTTTGCCCCTGTTGCCATCTTCCTTTCATTGGCCAGCTTCAGATAATACTTTGTTGCAGTCAAGACAACTAGCAGACCAGAATTGGCAAATACTGTAAAAAGTGCAGAATAGTTTAAGTAACTTCAGAGTTGTCTTCTGGGTGGTCTTGCTGGCCACATGAAGGACAAGAGGCAAACACACTGTTCACACTGTGCAGAGAACCAGAGAGTGCCTCGTATTCAAAGGCTGGGAGGAACAGAGTGGTCAGCACACTCAAACAAAAGGCTGCAGGGCATTCCCTACTCTGGGTACTCATCAGCGTTCTAACGGTGTGTTTCCACACAATTAAACACCCGGCGATTTCGGCCAGCGAAATTTTTTCGGGCGTGACGGTGAGAAACCGCAAACCTTTGACTGCAGTGTCTAGCCAGTGGTGGCAAGCGGCTAATTAGGCTAATCAGCTAATTCAAACGTTTAAGTACTTAATGAAGATATCCAGGGGTCTTTATGACTCGACTAAGACTATGTTGCCTATAAACAACAAGGTCAATAAGACATAATATATTTCATACCTGTGTTGCAGCATGTAGCCTAGCTGTCTAGCTAGGTTTACAATGCACAATCAATGTCCTAAAATACTAGCATTTAGCCTGTCAGCTAGCTAAAAAGATCGAGTGCTTAAACTAACATATATAGTGGTCTATTTAGTGGTGTATGTGCTCTGACTAAGTTCGTGTGGCATATAAACCACAATTCGTGTTGATACAAGTGCCAATGTTAGGTGTAGAAACATTTTAATCACATACAAATGTTTGTGTTACAGCTCAGGTAGTCTCCGCCATCTTGGTCAGACTTTTTGTAACTCCGCCTCAGACACAAAGACACGGACCTGATTGGTTTTCGAATGGTCCTCATTTAAATAAAGTTAAACTTTGGCCAACTTTGTTTCGCCTGCCTCGGCGATTCGCTTTCGAATTTCGTCTCCATTCAACCTCAATGAGAGCGACGCGAAATTTCGTTGTGTGGAAACACACCGTAAGGGTGGTGCCACCCTTAGAACGCTGATGAGCCAAGCCTGAACAGGACTCGGACATCAGCTCGGACAAATCCATAGGAAACAACAGGGAGCAGGCATAAAATGGCAAATTAATGGTTATTTATGGAGTTTATTAACT
Source organism: Alosa alosa (assembly GCF_017589495.1). Lineage (NCBI taxonomy): Eukaryota > Metazoa > Chordata > Actinopteri > Clupeiformes > Clupeidae > Alosa > Alosa alosa. Next base: position 3,337 of record NW_025962257.1, read on the forward strand.
CAAAAAACCCCGACGGATAACCATGGTCAAACGTTTTGCATGGGGGCGTGTAATACTGATAGCGGTACCCGAGAGGCTAGAAAGCGGGTATGTTTTCATTAACAGTAGCCTACAGGGCGTCTCGGCGTTTGCAACAGCTCGACATAATGTAGGCTACTAAGCCAACAACGTGGGCACAGGTTCCCTGTTAAATCCCAAGATGAAAATGCTCATTAACCAACTACTATATTCTTACTACATCAAATATTAACATAACCTAACATATCTTTGTATCAATCTTCCACGAGCTAGCTAGCTAGCATTAATGTCAGTGGTTTTTGCAGGTGATTTGCACGGCTACTCGCCACAACTGTTTGTCACCTTGTATGTATTTTAAAGTTTTGAAAACACCCCTCCATAGCATAATTAAGTCCCTTTTGATAGCTTCTGGAGGAAAGTAAATCCTTTTATCGACCAAAACGTCCTCAAAGCCTGCTTTCATATACTGTCAGCTGCCATTGTCCACAATGTATTTCTATTCACGTCTGGTTTGTTTGTCCGAGTTTTCACACAGGTCAATTGGAAACTAAGAACCTACTTGTCTGTGCGATGACTCACTATTTGGCTGTAGCATGGTGTTGCATGGCATGGTATGGTAAATTAAGAACATGATTTTGCCCATGAAATTAGTAGGCTAAATTAGTAGGCTATTAGCATGCAGGATGTTATCAACACACTGCATGGTATGCTGTGTGTCATACAAATGAGAGCCCTATGACTTCAAGATAAATCTAATGGAAGGGCTTTGAGTCTCATTCATGGTGATTCTTATACATTTTGAAGTTACTTGTTGTTACAAGTCTTCACTGAGTTTTGCCTGTACAAGAAATTGATCTTTCCACTCAACACCTCCAATGTCAAAAAAGTAGTTTTTCAAATCTCAAATGAGAAAAGGTTTCTTTTATTGTGATTTCAAAACCAAAAGGAATCTGAGCCTGAGATTAGTTTCTGCAAGTTTGGCATTTGTAAGCACAAGGACTGACTATAAAGAAGTGAAAATAAGTCTTTGTCATCATGTCAAAACCAAAAGGAGTCATGTGTCTTTTTCCAATGCTACGACTCTATTAACTTTATTTGTTAGTTTGTGCTAAAATTCTTTTTGCATCCCTGGGCAGCTCATTTAAGGATAGGAGGACATATACAGTACATACATGTAAGACATATAGCATCAACAGACAAACATGAAACATAGCCACAAATGACAGTATCAAGTATGACAGAAGACAAAGCATACATATATTACAAAGAGGCTACCTCAGTACATCCAAACTTTCATCACTTGGAGACATTACAATATTGCACTTGATCTTAATGTTGCTGGTTTAACAAAAAGGATGAATTGATGTATAAAAGAGTATCTAAGAAGGAACTCTAAAGCGCCTGTTTGAGGGCAGTAGCTGATATTCTCTGTGTAAAACATGTGAGATGACAGTGGAAATATATCTGGCCAGCCTGAGCATGCTCTTGTTGTGGGCTTCCTGGAAGAGGTGTGCTACAGATAGCCCAATGATCTTTGAACAGATTTTAATTTGATGGTATAGTTTTGCTTTATCTTTGACTAAAAGGCTACTCAGCCAAACTGTGCTAAAATAAAGCATTTGTGGTGATTTTATCTAGACATGATAATAATAATACTTGTGTGTGTACTGGTTTATTAAGGAAGACAACATTTACTGGAAGTCATGAGACTGGACTGTCAAAGGCTAAGAGTGGAAGTGAACAAGACAGGGCCTGGGAGAGAAAGGTGCTTACCAGAAGGGCAGAAATAGAAGGGGCTAGCAGAAGAGGAAAGGCAGGGACCTTCCAGAGAGAGGAAGAGAAACCAAAGTTGAAGTGACACATAGAACCAAATCAAAACGTACCCTGCCTGGCAACAGATTACACATAGAACCTGGACACATGTATTCTGCCTAGCAACACATATTTTTTAATGTTTATATGAGGAGGAGTTTCCACCAATATCTCAGGTCCCAAAACGTTCTGATTGGCTAGAAGGGGCCTGGTGACGTTCCTGGGGATAGGAACGCCTCCCAGGCCCCTGAGAGCATAAAAGAGAGCTCAGGCACATTCAGATCAGATCTCGCCGGGTAGCAGCTGCCACTCATCACTCTATTGCCTGACGGTCCAGTCCTGGCGCTGTTTGGATTGTATTATCACTGCAATACGGTGAATAAAGGATCAACAGTATCCAGCATCTCTCGTCTTGGTGTTCTCCTTCGGGTCTTTGACATCAGAGTGCTAGTTGGATTGGAGGTTTTGGGAAGTGGATAGTTTTTCCACGACACATTACACTCTGGATCACTGATAAAGAACAAAGAGATTATTTGGCCACTAGCTCCAAAAGAATCTTAATCTCTGTAGGTAATAGATACGCTGCTGTATCTTTCTGCAGGTAAATTCTATGTGAGAGATCCATGAGAGGTTTTCGTCTATCATGACACCCAAGTACTTGTACAGTGGGGTCCCTCAAGGCTCTATTCTGGGTCCCATCCTATTTTTACTGTACATTTTACCCCTAGGGGATATCCTGGCAAAACATAACATCTCCTTCCACTCATGGCCGGATTATCATGACCATGGGCTCTGGGCACAAAATCGGAATGTGCCCCCCTCCCTCCCCACATGCACGCCCGCACACAGTTGCCTGATGGTACGCACAGTGCGTATGGCCATACACCTACAGGCGTGCACTCACTAACCCCAAAGCTAACCTGTAGGTTACAGCAGCTGTGAGAACCACCGTTGGGCTGCTAAGAAAGACTCTGTTGTAGTTTCTAGATGATACAAACACAAAATGAATTTCTGTCAATTAAACCTCTTATCAGATTTATTTATGGGTAGGCCTATCCTCATTTATTGTGATGTCCAAGTTCCATGATAGTGTTTGCTTCATGCATGCAGTTTGTGGTTTGGGTGAGCCAGATGGGCAGCTTGCCTGTCTTCAGCTTAAAGTTTCTGTCCAAAATTGCGTGAAAAACATCCAATTAACTGCAAAAAAAAAAAAAAAAAAAACCAATCCTGAACCCCCGAATTTGTGTAGCCTACCCCTACTTAGCCTACAATTCCTAGGCTATACTCGTCATGTTGAGATGTCATTTTAGCTAACGTCGTTAGCAATTGGATCGGTTGCAATTGAGCAGCAATTGAGAAGTTAATCCACACTTCATCAACCCACAAACATGAAATTTACTTCTGTCAAAACTTTTGAAAGGGAGAGACACTAAATTACGTTTTCAGTGTAGGGCAGTAAGCACACGCAAAATGTAGTGGCTTTACGCACAGAGCAAGCGCATTCTGCCTGGTATAGATTACAATCTAATGCAGACAAGGCTTACACGAATATGACACACGTTTCGACCAGAGACTAAGCTAAAGGTGAAGATATCTATCTCCTGTCACTGGATCAGCAGGTAAGACGGGACGTGAGAGTGCCACCCGCATCGCCAGGGTCGCCTGCAGGAATGAATGCTATGGTACGCACACCCATCTACACTACAATCACGTGATTTTGGACAGAAACTTTAAGCTGAAGACAGGCAAGCTGCACGGTCTGGCTCATCCAAACCACACACTGCATGAAACAAACACTATCATGGAATTTGGACATCCCAATAAATTAGGATTCCCATAAATAATCTGCACTGATAAGAGGTTTAATTGACAGAAATTACTTTTGTATGTGTAGGCTATCATCTAGAAACTACAACAGAGCCTTTCTTAGCAGCCTATCGGTGGTTCTCAAAGCTGCTGGAACCTACTGGTTGGCATGGTTAGATTGCAATCTGTACCAGGCATTAACAAACGCAGGCATTTACGCTGTGCGTAAAGCCACAAAATTATGCTTGTGCTTACTGCGCTACACTCAAAACTTAATTTAGTCTCAAAAGTTTTTACAGAAGTAGATTTCATGTTTGTGGGTTGATGAAGTGTGGACTAACTGCTCAATTGCGTCCGAGAAAACGCTGACCACGCTAGCTAAAATGACATCTCGACATGGCGACTATAGCCTAGTCTGGATGTAATGAAATGTTTCGATAGCTCGTTCTCACTCATTGACTGACGGCAGGCAGCATTTGTGCAGGCAGCTACAGACACTGTTTTTGACGTGATTTAACATAATATTTTTATTGAGCGGGTTGCATAATCTGCATAAGATTAGGGAAGTGAGTACTGCGTTTGTAACGTGATCGAAAGTAATATTTTGACTTACCTTACTGGTCCCGTGCCCTTGGGCAAGTGCCTAGTTGCCCTAATGGTTAAGCCAGCCCTGTAAATGTGCTATATAAATAAAATTGACATTGACATTGTAGGTTGGGACTTGATTGATTTCTGAATTGTGAATCTTCACTGCGCACAGTTGAAGATTGGGGTGGTTTTCCCAAAAATTATTTCCTCTGTCTTCATCATGTTAATGATGAGTGAGTTTTTAATCACACCATTTGACTAGCCAATCCACATTGCCCTGGTACAGTATAAGTATAAGTATATATACTTTTTTGATCCTGTGAGGGAAATTTGGTCTCTGCATTTAACCCAATCGGTGAATTAGTGAAACACAAACAGCACACAGTGAACACACAGTGAGGTGAAGCACACACTAATCCCGGCGCGCAGTGAGCTGCCTGCTACGACGGGCGGGCTTTCGGGAGCAGTGAGGGGTTAGGTACCTTGCTCAAGGGCACTTCAGCCGCGGTCCACTGGTTGGGGCTCGAACCGGCAACCCTCCGGTTACAAGTCCAGAGTGCTAACCAGTGGGCCACGGCTGCCTCAAGTATGCCCTCAGAAGTTGGAAATAAGTGCCCTTGTGGCCTTAAAATGGCTTATATGTAGCTTTACAACCTCTTCCTCATATCAGGAAGAGAGTGTGGAAGTTACCGCCATCATTTTGTATGAGCATTTTTACACGTTCAAGTTCATAAGAAAAAAATCCCAATGAAAGAATGAATGGGTTTCGGGAAATCCTAAAAATAGTTCAAGTTAGTTAATAACTATAGTTAGTGAATTGACTGTTTGAGAAACTTCCCACATTGATCAACTGCTACTAGCTGCTGCTGCTTACAGTGAAAGGTGAGTGTGCAGTTGTACACGTTTTGAAGCCCATAATCTTTGAAGCTCCTCACCATCCGCTAGCTGCCCATTCTATGACACTGTTTTTTTTTTACAGTCACTGTAGGCAGCCCAGGCTCCAAAAACTGGAAACAAATATAGTGAGGGCAGCCTGTTCCCCAAACAAAAACAAAACCTTGTGTGAAGTTGCTCTGGGAATACTGAAAGGAGGGGTCAGCTACCTCTGATGTGTTTGGTTTGTTGTTGTTGTATTGGACTAAAACGCCTGCTAATAATTTTAAATATAAACATAAACAAATGAAACTGCCTGCGCAATCACTGACTGTGCCTTTAACTAGCTTGTCTCTGTCCCATCCCCAAATAGGGATGTAACAATGCACCGCAAATTGGCTAAAAATCAATTGTGTGAAGATTACAACTGGTTGAGATAAAAAAAAATAATCGTGATGCGTTTTTTAACAGAAAATAGCATAATCTGCTTTTGATTTCACTTCAGCAGCCCACAGGCCAATTTTTTCAAAACCCAATAGCCAAAAGTTTGCCCACCCCTGCTCCGTCTGGCATCATGTTTTTGTTTGTTTTTATGTATTGTTCGTAATTTTATGTAATGTTCTGTTTTTTTTAATTTATTTGTCTGGTTATATGTATTCACTCTTTATTTACGTTATTTTCGATAGTTTTTTGTTATTCTTAGTCCTTTTTCTGATTACAAGTCGGCTGATACCTAACGTTAACGTTAACTAACATTAACGTTAGCTGCTACTCCACTGGGCTGATGAGCTTGCCTTGACTGGCCGTTCCTCATCCATCTGTGAGTGACGCTGTAGCCTACATCCAATGTGTGGCCGAGAGATCTGCAGCTCCCATGACCACCGAGCTGCGGCTGACCTGCGAGCTGCCATACTAGCATCTGTTGTTGGGTGCCTGGAGTCTGGATTGAGTGCTGGAGTCTGGATTGAGTGCTGAAGTGGGGAGCTCTGATGGCGACGTAGGGAGCCATGAAGCAACAAACTGTCGCTGTCTAATGCCACCGAGCTGCTGATCAGCAAGAAGATCGCCCATCACGACTTTAGACTGTTCTGTTCTTTCGGTGCTCTCCAGACTGCCAGGGAAATCTCCGGGGTGGTCAGATGTGACTTTGTTGGCATTGCATCGGTTGTTAAGGGACTGTTCGTTATTTATTTAAGGGGCTACCGGAGGAGTTTTGGGAGCATTAGTCAAAAAAGACGTGACCCTCCCTCGCCAGCAAGAAACTTTTCTATGACCCTGCAAAGGGATTGAGAAAAAACGCATGACTCTCCTCCCCTTCAATTTATTGGTGCCTTCTGTTCTGGGTCAATTTGCATGCTACCACTCCTTCCTGAAAATGCCTTGAAAAGGCCGAAAGGCCGGGACCAAAACATAGCCTACCTGTCAACTTTTTCCGGGTTTATCACATACTGTATTTGTATTGTCTTAGGAGTTGCAGGGCCGTCGGAAGGGGGTGCGAGGCCCTCTGCGAACTTGACAGGTGCAAGGGTCTTTTCACTTAATACGTGCATAAAATCATGCGATAGCCTACTAGCCTACTGACGGTGCATTTTAATAGTAGTCCAGGCTAAAGGCTACACCAGCTTGTTTTTAAGAGGGGAAATTGTATAGCCTATAAAATTATCTGAGTCACATATTTGGCCATAAGCCGTTTATCATAGGCTACACCACGAAACCAAACTAGTGTAACAAAGGCGAACACTTTAACAGGGGGAATTAATTGGGCATGAATCATTGTGCTGAACGCTATTTGTCAATGTGCAGAAACACACACGACATTCAAACTATTGATAAGATGTGCACTGTGGAAACTGGTCTGTAGGCTAGCATTGGACAAATAAATGACATTGACTCGCCATATCCTGACTCAGATAAAAACATCTTCTTACTTACTTTGCCGCAAACTCAGCAATGAAATCATAGGCCAGGTAGCCTACGTCTTTTTCATTTCATAGAAGGGCGAGCCCACTATAGTCTCTCCTGTGACATGGAGGTGCGCAAATAATAGCCTATTCGACTTAGAAAAGCTTCATTCACCCGATGCCAGTTACTGATCGCAATTTCAAAGTTCGGGAAGTCAATCTTTTTAAGTTTTGTGCAGTAGCCTATCCCCTTATTATTATGTGATTATTATGTGGTCCAGTGCACAGGCTATGTCTTGGGATTCGGATGTGCTCAAAAAGGGGAAAAAAACCTCGGGCTAGATTTTTATAGATGGTTATGAGGAGCAACATGAGAGAGAAATGTGATCATTGATCGTTGTGTTGGGACTTTAAGCAATTTTCTATAGGCGTCAGTGAAGGAGATTGAAGAAACATGCTGTCACGTCAGGTATAGCCTAAAGTTCATAGGCCTAATAGACTTCATGCTAATTTTTTTAAAGGTTCTTAGTGATTATGAGGAACAATATGAGAGAAATTTGGTGATCACTGATCGTTGTTTTAAGACATTAGGCTAAGCTACGTTAAGCTTTTGCTTAGGCTATAGGCGTTAATGAAGAATAAACGCTTAATGTCATCTTTGGCCAGGTGCGAGATCAGACGCGAGGCCCTGGGCGACGGCCCACATTTTGGGTGACCCTCCCTCCTAGACTAAAAAAAAGTTAGGTGACCCTCCCCTCAACAAAGAATAAAAAGACATGACCCTCCCCTATTTTCCTCCGGTGGTCCATTCCATAAATACAGAACGGTCCCTAAGACACAGCTGTGCACAGGTTCACGTGGGTCATCATTGCCCTTGGACATTTTCAGCCGGTTGGAAATTGGACTAATTTAACATGATTTTTCTTTTTAATTTTATTTTTTTACTTCTTAATTATTCATTTGTTTGTTGTCTGTCTTGTATGTCTTGATGTCACGGGTATGCTAGCGACTAAGCCGCTCCATCCGACATCTTTTGTGTTTGTTATTTTTTAAATGTATCCTATTTATCATGTTTTGGTGTCACGGGTACGCTGGCGACTACGCCGCTCCATCCAGCATGTTATGTGTCAATGACAATGTCTTATATGTGGAGCGTTTTGGGTTGCACTCTGTGCATGTTAAGCCCGCCTTACACTGACAGACTTTGGAAAGATTTGCAAAGATTTGGAAATGATTTTTGAAGGACTACAGTCTCAGACCCTCTCACATCTAAAGACAGGTAATAGAGTTTTAAGTCACAGACTATGATTTTGCAATGACTAGGGATCTTGCAGGGTCACTGTTACAAAGGGCCGACTCTAGATCAGTCGTATTGCTTGCCTCCAACCAGCCAATCAGAGAGCACGCTGCCCTCCGGGACTTCAGAAAGTTGTTAATACAGAGGAAGAAGAAAGTTCTGGAGAGAGCTGGCGTTAATTTATTGAGTGTGCTGTTTAAATGATTGTTTGTTATAGTGTTTCAAGGTGTATTTTCTACTTGTGTGCGTTCAGTAACAAGTGAGTATCTGTATTATGTTCGGTGTATGTTATGTGTCAAGTAATTGAGTAAATATCGTGAGGCGTGAGCGTGAGGCACGCGATTCACACGTGCATTTACCGCGAGTGCATGTTTACAGCGAGTGAAATGCTTATGCTGTAAGTGTGGACTTAGCCACACATAATGTTAGGACACATTCCATATGAATGTCGAATAGTATCATGTTTATTATTATGTATGCCTATGTGACTTGTTTACCATATCATGCTATACTTACCTGTTACATGCTCATCAATAGTGCTAATGTTAATGTGGTGAGGTCATGCTATGTTCAGCTAAGCTAGGTTGCTATTATAACATGTAGCAGACATGTATAGGCTATAGCTCATGTTGTAGCTCATGTTTATTTGTATTTAGCACATAGTTGATTATTGTCTCTCTTTCTATTATCTCCTGCACACACACACACACACCCACTTACACACCCATACACATAGACCTGTTTATTGGGATTAGCCATCTGTGGATTTCTGCAATAAACATGTTGGAAGAACATTTTGGTGTGCACATTCTGACTGATGCCCCTCAGCGGCCACAGCTTTAAGTTGAACTCAAGATCTAGTTAATGTCCATCAGAACATTTGGAGGCTCCAGCGAGGATCTTGCACAGGCTGGCGAGGTCCAGAGGCATGCTGGGCAGAGGCAAGAACAGGACCAGCGACGACATCAGCGCCAGCTGAGGGCACTGCCCTTGGTGCCAGGAGAGCGGGTCCTGGTGCGGAACTTCAGAAGGCGGGCCCATGGCAAGTTGGGGCCATACTGGGATCCCCGTCCCCAGGTAGTGGTCAGGCAGCCGGATCCACAGGGGCCTGTGTACCAGATCCGTCCCGAAGGCCAGGAGGGGCCACTCCGTACTCTGCATCGCCGCCATCTCAGAGTTTGTCCACCTGGATGTGGACTATGACCTCCGGAGACCGCAGGTGGCGAGGGGGAGGGGCAACTCTGAATCCAGGCTTGGGTGGAAGCTGGCGGGTGCTGGGGTGGCCAGGGCAGCTTCCCTTAGAGAACCCTCGGATAGCACCCCCTGAGTTAGCACCGGAGGGTTTGGTGGCTCCTCCGGGGCCTGGGGAGGCCGAAGGAGACATCCTCCCAGAACCAGATGGGGTGGGAGGTGGTGAGCCGGGTGAGGTTCCGGCTGGCCCTCGGAGGTCTCAGAGGGCAAACCTGGGGAGATTACCAGCCAGATATCTTGAGTAGATGGTCGGGACGACCATGTTTTTAATAAGGGGTTGTTTGTATACAGATGGACTTATGTACTGTAAAGGTGACGTGTACTTTATTATTAACTGGAAAACTGTATGTATACTCATGGACTTACAATGGACTGTGGGTGTTATGGTTATTATATGTGGGTTTGGGGGATGAATGATGCGTGCGAGTTGATGAACAAGATTGACGGCCAGCTGTATGCAATTGGGATTGGGCTGGTGGGTAATCAGCTTGGACACATGGATTGGCTGGGGACCCTGCGGGAAGGGGGAGAGCTACGGCACGCACTGTGCCGAGGGAATGCGGTTCTGTCTGGTTGTCTGTCTGTCCAGATTCCTGTGCCTGTGTCATGGTGATCGCCCATCGGAGGACCCTGGAGACTGAAACCAACGGGCCATGCTGAGGAACGACTGACACACACCTTGAAAGGAACGGTAGAATTCTGAGTGAGTGACTGGGGCTAGCTACGGGCTCGGATGGTCGCTTAGTGTCTGTTTACTTCCTTCGCAGGCGGCAGTTCCTCGAGATGACGAGCGGTGGATTCGGAGGAGGCTGGCGAGAGATTTGGCGTTCTTGCTGCATCTAAAGGAAAGTAACCGTGTCTATTGTTGCTGTGTGTGCTTGGATTCAGCCGTGATTTGCCTGTGTTTTGGCCTGAGAATCCTCTAACTAATTCCCTCTGCCTTCTCCAGACGGCTTGCTGCTGCTGTGTGCTACTTCCGGGTTGTGCGTCACCACCAGCTGATCCCGAACAAGAGAGGGGCGTTCGCGAGGAGCTGCGCTGCGCGCTTCCATCGTCATAAAGCCGTTTTGGACTATTGATGGACAGTTGAGTGCGGGCTGCCGCAGACAGACTGGTTTGGGGGTACCTGCTGGGAGGGCTGACTTTATTTGGTTTGTGTTTTGGGGCTTTTTTGTTTGGGGTGTTCAGCAGTGGGTTTTGGGGGAGCCAGCAGTGGGTTCCCCCCAGCTGATTTATGGTATTTTGTTTTCCTTCCTGTATGTCTATTTTATGTGTCGCCTGCCCATAAGAGGATCGCTAGAGGGCTGCAGCAGTGGGTCATAATGCACTGTGGGTTTTCTGTGCTGTTATAGCTAGCCGTGTGGTGGAATTTAGCCCTGAGTGTTCTGTAGTGAAATGTTGCTGTGTGACATGATTTATTCTAATCTATACTAAGAACTCCTTTTGGTCACTTGTGTGTCTTGCTGTGATTTGCCCCCCTCCCCCGCTGCAGATTGACTGTCTGAAGGTTGTGTGTAGGCCCTTAATAAATATCATGATTTGCACTTCTGAGTCTGTGGTGTCTATGGTCTGGGGGTCCTAAACGTTCCTGTGAGGGAAACAGCCTAGCTAAAACAAATTGATAAATGCTGGGTGGTGAATCCCCCTGAAAGAAAAGTGGTTGTCTGGCCACGAGGACCTTTAGGACTTTCTGTTCCAAGGAAAATGGGTTCGGAAGGAAACTGGACACTATAAGCTTGCTTGAAAGCAAAGTGAATGCTGGGTAATGTTGACAAGCCAGCACTAAGGGATGTGGAATCCTTACACTCAGAAGACATTTGGGACCCCTATTTACATGATGGGCAAAGTCTAAAGTCTGCATTAGTTAGTTTAATAATGAGACAGAATCTAATTTAATGATAATTTAATACCATGAGCAAGATGTTAATCACAACCAATGGCGGTCCAGCTCAGTGCTCCCTCTAGCCACATGAGAGCTGCAGTTCATAAATGAGACCGTTTAATCATTGAGTGACTTTGCACTTTGTACTTTGCCTGTCATTTCAGTTAGAGCCCTTGTTGTCCCTCATGTTGTCAGTGTCCCCATTGTCTTGTGGTGTCTGTGGAAGACGTGCAGTGCTAGCCTGGGAATACCCATATGAACCTTTGGCAAATTTGGGATTTGCTTTGCAGGTCCATCTGGCCAAGAGGCCATTGAAGCCCATTTCCAATGTCCCTAAAACACAGCACGCAAATACAAATGCTAATCCAGCAACTGCATTTAAAACCTTAGTTTACAAGATTGCTGCACTTCAGAAAACAATTAGTCGTAAGTCAATGAACCTTTTCCAGACCCTCTCTCAAGTACAATTGAGAAGGTCTGCGTGCTAACCAGGCTACCATAGTGCAAACCAGGCTACTGTAACGGAAACAGACTGAGGTAGCATGCTAGTGGCCCGTGTAACACACAGCCTAACCTTAAGAACGCTTCTAACCGCTGAGTTGGAAGCCTGGGCTTTTAGCTCAGTGGTTTGAGCGTTCGTCTTCCATGCCAGTGTGTGTGTCAAGGTGGCGGGTTCGAGGCCCGTGAGTAGCGAATAAACCGACCTTGTGACATTACCATAGTGCTAACCAGGCTACCATAGTGCCTCCTGGGGGCTCTGATCTAATACAAGATTTGTAAAATTGATTCAGTTCTGCCATTAGTCATAGCTCTCTAGATGCGTCCACATAAATAGGTTTTCATTTAAAACATATTAAAAAATTTTGCCCCCGAAATGTTGTTTCTTCGAAATGCTACTGCCTCCGTTTTAGTTTGATTACTCTGGGGTTGTGTTTTAGTGCACAGGGACAAAAAGAGATTTTTTATAGATAGATAGATAGATAGATAGATAGATGAATAAATATATACATACATACATGCATTGGTATGTTATTTTATCGTAGGTTTTGAAATGAAAACACATTGTAGATGTAGACAGCTTTTATACGTTGAGTTTTCAACCCAGACCATAGAACAGCATAGTGCAGAACATCGTGCAATAACCATCCACCATAATATATCAATAAGTGGTAAATAGTGTTTGTTTATAGTGGGATGGTGTGGAAACCTCCCATAAGCAATACAGGTGGAAATTCTTCAGTGGAATCCGAGCACTCACAAAACTACAGGGGCATTTTAACCATAATCTCACAAAACTACAGGGGCGTCTACACCATAATCTCACAAAACTACAGGGGCATTTTAACCATAATCTCACAAAACTACAGAGGCCTCTGTGCCCATAACCACAGAACATGATTTAAAAAACGGTGGAGAACAGATACCTCTAGTCACTCACTCCTAACAGTGTCACCTCCAGTGTCTGACCAGCCCTATTAGCTAAATAGAAGAGAGGATCTGAAGAATTGGCTGTTGAAAAAGTATCTACAGTAAAACAATCCCTACTAAAATTTACACAAGATACCTTAATGTAGGACCACATCAGGTTCAAAGGAGGAAGAAGGATAAAACTGAAACACTCCAAACCCTTGCACCTGTTCCTTGCATGTTTATTGTGGAGTTAAAGCACTGTAGCCCTTTCTTTATTTTTAACATGTAACCAACACATGTGTTCCACTCACTGTGAGCTGACCAAGTGACGTGTTTGATGTCAGAATAAAATAAGTTACATCATTTGTGTCCTTATTTAAAGCCACTTTAAATGTAGTACATTAACATGTTAGGATATCTATGTGCCTGGTGTGCTGATTGCTTTTACTTTTGAGAATGAAGAAAATCAGATAAAGTCTTTATTGGAATAGATGTATCATTATAATCTGTAAGCCTCAAATGGCTCAGATGGTCCAACGGTCATGTTATTATAAACACTCACGCTATCTGTTGATGTATTATTGGCAAAATATGTGCAGTTGTTTGTTCTCTTTTGATCAAGTGACTCTGTATACTGCACAGTTCGTAGTAAGACTATGAGTATGAGAATGTTTAAATCACATTTTATTAGAGTTTATTATAACCATCTACCCCTTGATAGGGCTGATGCTATCCAGGGTATAAAATGTCCATCCAGTCTGATTTATTTTTCTTAAAAAAAAAGCTACAGTATATAAAGTTTTGTCAACTTCTATATCTCAGCCCAGACTGGGCCTGATGTTTGGCTCACTGAGTGGACATAATGAAATGCACACAGTGAAACTCTAAATGCTGATGTGCCTGTAAGCTTGCCGACAATGCTGACACTGTAAGCTTGAGCTGCTCTGACCAACAGTGTTGGCTGATGATAGAAACAGCGGTCAGTTTGTTTTCAGTTTGTTGCAGTCAGACACAGTCAGACACACATTTATCAGTTTGGGATCGGCGGCGCGACCACTAGGGGCGCTAACGAATGAACAGGTTAGTTAAAAGGAGCACAGCAGGGTAGAGAAAGGTCATTGTAGCACATTTGCACATCAACGCCATAAAACAGAGGTAATTGTAGCACATTTGCACAGTATCAACGGCATATAACATAACGATAAATATGTAAGTTGAAATAACCCATAATTAGCACAAATAACATGTCAGCTGCTGTGTAGTTTGTGCTGATCGATGAGTCTTGTATGTTTTCTAGTGAGATGCAAGTCCTGTGATGGTCAGGGCAGAGTCATAATAAAACAGCTGTTGCGACATAATGAACTTACTCAGAAGCACACACATCTGTTTTGCTATTTGAGTTGTCAAGTTTTGGGAGTGTTTTGGAGTTCAAGTTTTAAGTGATCTCAGAAACAGTGTTTTGGTGATGAAGTAACACAGCGGTTAGTTTGTCCTGATGTCAGCTAAATACTCAGAGGAACTGTGAACTCTTAGATGCAGGAAGTACAAAGTCACACATTGTTGCCAAGTATAGGGGTTTAGCTATCAATATTTCCCTCCCCTTACATTCTGACCCCCTCAATTTAACCCACCATGTTTTTTGGTGGATGCAATTGAAGATAAACTGTCAAAACGTATCAAATTTTGGGAGATCCGTTATCACATTTATTTGAAATGATTATCGCGAGAAGATAAAACGTAAGTTATGTCCATAACTATGGATCTATGAGACCGACCGATGACCGTCACCACGGTCTACACCTTGAATGATGCCATCCTTCTACCTTTTCTCGAGACCATTATATCAACAATGTCATGTGACTGACCTGGAGGCTGTCCCGCAGTAATGCATTCAGGGACATGCCTCTTCCTCTTGCCTGGAACGCCTCAGCTCGTTCCGAGCGACAAGAGATGGTGACGGTCATCGATCGGTCTCATAGATCCATAGTTATGGACATAACTTACGATCTATTTCGACCTCCCTCAGACCGCCACCGCGGTCTACACCTTGGATGACTAGTCCCAACAGTGTCGCGAGGACAGAAGACTACTCATCTCCAGTCAGGTCGGCAACCAACATAACAGTGGAGCCGATAGTGGCGGATGTCACATTGACTCATTAAAGTCTGGCAGGGATCCATGGAGTACTCCAGGATGCCGCTGCACATGCCACCAAGAGCAACCCCTTTCAATGGTACCCATGAGACGGCTATATTCCGTGTGGAATGAGCCGCCAGGCTTTAAGAGATTAGGAAACACTGCCCAGAGAAGGCCTGAAAAATTGTCTCCACCAATTGGTGGGTCAAACGGTGTGTGTAGACCTGGGTGAACTAGCTACTTACCCCCATAGCACCGAAAGCTG
>NW_025962258.1:0-18554 GCF_017589495.1 Alosa alosa
TCCACGTTCGATTGCGGCCTTCTTCCAGCGCAATCTTCAACGAAAAATGTCAGATATCTCAACATACAATGATATCAACCAGATGGTAAAATTAATTAGTGTGTTGGAGAATTCCATAATTGCCCAGCATCACTTTCTGCATTCTACAGTGGGAGAAGTTCACCTTGTTTAATTAATAACAATTCTATTTCCTTATTAGCTGCATAGCGGGTTCGGATGAGGCACGTGAAATTCTCACATGCTGAGACTTTAAAGATACACTTGGCAAATTGTGATTTTCTTATTCAGTTCTGCACTGGACTTGAATTACAAATTTACCGGCACAGATACACAATTATATGATTTTATTTATTGATTATAATGTAGTTAATTGAAAGCTCTGTCTGATCATTTGGATAAGCATCGGCTAGATGACAATGTAAATGTAAATTCTTGAATTATTCTTCAATTCTGATCTGCCATGAACTTGCATACAGAGGGCCAGAATTGAATTTTTTTACCATATAGTTTTAATAGGCTAATGTTTGGGATAAAAGCTTTTTGCAGTGCTTCCTATACCTCCTTGAAAAGCATTTTGAGTAGGCTATTTTCATCACAAAAATACAGCATTTTATTTTGATACATACATTTGTAGTTTATTTTGATATATTAAAAATGAGGGTATTAGGTATTTTATTTTGAAATACATTCTGATGTATTTTTGCCCATCCCTGCTGTTCCCAGCATAAGCACAACACTGCGATGGTTAGCTTGTCACCTGTGAAGATATACATGGATTTCTATGCAACACAAAACATGCTGCGGCGTTAAACTAAGAGGCAGAAAGCCATAGAGCAAATGCAAAAGAGCAAAAGAATAAAATGAGTTTTTTAAAGAAAAACTGCAACTAATTGGAATCAACGATGGTCTGGCTGGGTGTTCACATCATCGCGGTTTAGCGGTAAACAGCAATCAGAGGTGTCTAATTTTTATTCCATAAATATATTGTTTTATAGGCGTAAGTTGCACGCTCACGAAGAGCTTCCATTTACTGCACCATGCTACTGTAGTGCGGTTTGTCTGTCAACATAAAAAAACTCCGGTACCTACAATTTTCGCACAACTTGGTGGAAAAGTGTAGCACAGGTGAAGAAAACCTAATCATGTTTGGACTCAAAAGGAACTTCAAAGTATTTCCCATATAGTAGCCTTTTAGCTCACAATGACAGTGAAAGTGGAACTTGGAAAGTGGAAGTCTCCACCGAGTGTTGCATTAGATGCACAATCAATCGCGAGTCGATGTAACGTAAAAGTATCAACTGGTAGGTAACAAAGGTAGCCTAATTTTGCAAAATGTGATGACTGCACACAAACTTGGGCAAAACGTTTAGTATACACTTGTGGTGATAGCCTACAGTTAATGTGAATCGCTGACTATGACCATCTCTCCATGCATGTTCAGTAGCCTATATTTTCATTTAGTCAAGCAGTGACATGTGGTTTAATCAGTGTTGGGCAAGCTACTTCAAAATCGTAATATATTATGTATTTTATTACTGTCATTTCAAAGTAATTCATTACATTATAATATTACTGTCTCTGAATTGTAAGGCATTACACTACTATTGTATTACTTTTAAGTTACTTTTACCAAAATATCTAGAAATATGGATTTGGAATTCTAAATGCAGTTTATTATGCTCAATGCAGCACATTGCACTTCCAATGGAGGGTGATGTGGTACAACATAATGACTGAGCTAGGCTTAAGGCTACAGTAGAATACAATAGGTGCAGTGATGGCTCATGATGCAATACAAGGAATAATCATAGCCAGAATTTTGTTTAAAGAAGACAAAAGGTCAAAGTCTGGTCAATTGTGACAGAAATGCTCTAACTTTAGGCTTAGACCTACTCATTAAAATCAACAGAGAGCCCAATTACCTGTATATTGTAACCCAAAACTTAAAGACATGTCAAGATAGGCTACACAGTGCAGCTACTGGGCATTTTGGCCCCCTAACTGGTGAAATACAGTATTAACCTGAGTATGTCATCATGGCCAACTATAAAGATGTAATCTGCCTGTTCCCAGGGATGGGTAGTATTTTGAAACATGTAATATGTATTTCAAATGCGAAATAGTATTTTATTGGTTTGTATTTCATTGGGTTAAAGGAAATGGCTCTGTATTTCAGGACAAATAAATACTTTATTGGTGTGTATTTTTGTATTTTAAAAAATACGCAAAAATACTATATGTGAAAAAACACAAAAAAAGTAGATACTACAATACAGGTGTAATAATTGGTAATTAGGCAACAATGGTTTGTTTATCGCAATCAGCTAATGTGAGAACAGCTGTGTTCAACAACACTTACAGTTTTTCAGTGGACAGCTATTGCTGAACCATCAGCTCTGGTCTGAAGCACTGGTGTGAAGTCGTATTTTAAGTAAAGACAAGCAAGTTTGGTCTGCAAGTTCACATAAGGACACTGTCAAAGGCAACCATGTCCCATTGTCTCCATGCCAATCTTCAACAGAAAAATGTCAGATATCTCAACCACAATGATATCAATAGATGGTAAGGTGTGGAGTGTGTTGGAATTCCCTTTAATTGTAGCATCCTTTTCTGCATTCCACAGTGGGAGAAGTTCACCTTGTTTAATTAAATAACAATTCCTATTTCCTTATTAGCTGCATACTCTGAGGTTGATATTGAGGCACGCCAAGTCTCTCACATACTGGAACTTCAAGATACATAGCCGTGTGATTTTCTTATTCAAAGTTCTGCACTGGACTTGAATTACAAATTTCGCACAGATACACAATTATGATTTTGGCCTATTGATTATAATGTGGTTAATTGAAAGCTCTGTCAGTCATTTGGATAAGCATCAGCTAGATGACAATGTAAATGTAAATTTTGAATTATTCTTAATTCTGATCACACTACATGAACTTGCATACAGGGGCCAAATTGAATTGTTTTTTTTTACTATATAGTTTTAATAGGCTAAATGTTTGGGATAAAAGCTTTTTGCAGTGCTTCCTATACTTCCTTTGAAAAAGCATTTTGAGTAGGCTATTTTCTAAATACAAAAAAATACAGTATTTTATTTTGATACATAATATTTTGTAGTTTATTTTGATATATTAAAAAAATGAGGGTATTAGGTATTTTATTTTGAAATACATTCTGATGTATTTTGCCCATCCCTGTTGTTCCCAGCATAAGCACAACACCGCGATGGTTAGCTTGTCACCTGTGAAGATATACATGGATTTCTATGCTAAACACAAAACATGCTGCGGCGCTAAACCAAGAGGCAGAAAGCCATAGAGCAATGCAAAAGAGCAAAAGAATAAAATGAGTTTTTGTGCTGAAAAACTGCAACCAATTCGGAAATCACGATGGTCTGGCTGGTGTTCACATCATCGCAGTTTAACGGTAAACAGCAATCAGAGGTGTCTAATTTTATGCCATAAATATATTGTTTTTATAGACGTAAGTTGCACGCGCTACGAAGAGCTTCCATTTACTGCACCATGCTACTGTAGTGCGGTTTGTCTGTCAACATAAAAAAAACTCCGGGTACCTACAATTTTCGCACAACTTGGTGGAAAAGTGTAGCACAGGTTGAAGAAAACCTAATCATGTTTGGACTCAAAAGGAACTTCAAAGTATTTCCCATATAGTAGCCTTTTAGCTCACAACGACAGTGAAAGTGGAACTTGGAAAGTGGAAGTCTCCACCGAGTGTTGCATTAGATGCACAATCAATCGCGAGTCGATGCACGTAAAAAGTATCAACTGGTAGGTAACAAAGGTAGCCTAATTTTGCAAAATGTGATGACTGCACACAAACTTGGGCAAAAACGTTTAGTATACACTTGTGGTGATAGCCTACAGTTAATGTGAATCGCTGACTATGACCATCTCCATGCATGTTCAGTAGCCTATATTTTTTCATTTAGTCAAGCAGTGACATGTGGTTTAATCAGTGTTGGGCAAGCTACTTCAAAATCGTAATATATTATGTATTACTTATTACTGTCATTTCAAAGTAATTCATTACATTATAATATTACTGTCTCTGAATTGTAAGGCATTACACTACTATTGTATTACTTTTAAGTTACTTTTACCAAAATATCTAGAAATATGGATTTGGAATTCTAAATGCAGTTTATTATGCTCAATGCAGCACATTGCACTTCCAATGGAGGGTGATGTGGTACAACATAATGACTGAGCTAGGCTTAAGGCTACAGTAGAATGCAATAGGTGCAGTGATGGCTCATGATGCAATACAAGGAATAATCATAGCCAGAATTTTGTTTTAAAGAAGACAAAAGGTCAAAGTCTGGTCAATTGTGACAGAAATGCTCTAACTTTAGGCTTAGACCTACTCATTAAAATCAACAGAGAGCCCACTACCTGTATATTGTAACCCAAAACTTAAAGACATGTCAAGATAGGCTACACAGTGCAGCTACTGGGCATTTTGGTGCCCTAACTGGTGAAATACAGTATTAACCTGAGTATGTCATCATATGGCCAACTATAAAGATGTAATCTGCCTGTTCCCAGGGATGGGTAGTATTTTTGAAACATGTAATATGTATTTCAAATCAAGAAATAGTATTTTGTCATTTGTATTTCATTGGGTTAAAGGAAATGGCTCTGTATTTCGTATCAAAATACTTTATTGGTGTGTATTTTTTGTATTTTAAAAATCTGGCAAAATACTATATGTGAAAAACACAAAAAGTAGATACTACACACAGGTGTAATAATTGGTAATTAGGCAACAATGGTTTATGTTTATCGCCAATCAGCTAATGTGAGAACAGCTGTGTTCAACAACACTTACAGCTTTTCAGTGACAGCTATTGCTGAACCATCAGCTCTGGTCTGAAGCACTGGTGTGAAGTTAAACGCATAAAGTAAAGACAAGCAAGTTTACCTCTGCAAGTTCACATAAGGACACTGTCAAAGGCAACCATGTCCCATTGTCTCCATGCCAATCTTCAACAGAAAAATGTCAGATATCTCAACCACAATGATATCAATAGATGGTAAGGTGTGGAGTGTGTTGGAATTCCCTTAATTGTAGCATCCTTTTCTGCATTCCACAGTGGGGAGAAGTTCACCTTGTTTAATTAAATAACAATTCTATTTCCTTATTAGCTGCATACTTGAGGTTGGATATTGAGGCACGTCAAGTCTCTCACATACTGGAACTTCAAGATACATAGCCGTGTGATTTTCTTATTCAGTTCTGCACTGGACTTGAATTACAAATTTCGGCACAGATACACAATTATGATTTTGGCCTATTGATTATAATGTGGTTAATTGAAAGCTCTGTCAGTCATTTGGATAAGCATCAGCTAGATGACAATGTAAATGTAAATTCTTGAATTATTCTTAATTCTGATCACACTACATGAACTTGCATACAGGGGCCAAATTGAATTGTTTTTTTACTATATAGTTTTAATAGGCTAAATGTTTGGGATAAAAAAAGCTTTTTTTGCAGTGCTTCCTATACTTCCTTGAAAAGTATTTTGAGTAGGCTATTTTCTAAATACAAAAATACAGTATTTTATTTTGATACATAATATTTTGTAGTTTATTTTGATATATTAAAATGAGGGTATTAGGTATTTTATTTTGAAATACATTCTGATGTATTTTGCCCATCCCTGCTGTTCCCAGCATAAGCACAACACTGCGATGGTTAGCTTGTCACCTGTGAAGATATACATGGATTTCTATGCAACAAAAACATCGTATGCAAACCAAGAGGCAGAAAGCCATAGAGCAATGCAAAAGAGCAAAAGAATAAAATGAGTTTTGTGCTGAAAACTGCACCAATTCGAAATCAACGATGGTCTGGCTGGTGTTCACATCATCGCAGTTTAACGGTAAACAGCAATCAGAGGTGTCTAATTTTATGCCATAAATATATTGTTTTATAGGCGTAAGTTGCACAGCGCTCTGAAGAGCTTCCATTTACTGCACCATGCTACTGTAGTGCGGTTTGTCTGTCAACATACAAAAAAAACTCCGGTACCTACAATTTTCGCACAACTTGGTGGAAAAGTGTAGCACAGGTTGAAGAAAACCTAATCATGTTTGGACTCAAAAGGAACTTCAAAGTATTTCCCATATAGTAGCCTTTTAGCTCACAACGACAGTGAAAGTGGAACTTGGAAAGTGGAAGTCTCCACCGAGTGTTGCATTAGATGCACAATCAATCGCGAGTCGATGCACGTAAAAAGTATCAACTGGTAGGTAACAAAGGTAGCCTAATTTTTGCAAAATGTGATGACTGCACACAAACTTGGGCAAAAACGTTTAGTATACACTTGTGGTGATAGCCTACAGTTAATGTGAATCGCTGACTATGACCATCTCCATGCATGTTCAGTAGCCTATATTTTTCATTTAGTCAAGCAGTGACATGTGGTTTAATCAGTGTTGGGCAAGCTACTTCAAAATCGTAATATATTATGTATTACTTATTACTGTCATTTCAAAGTAATTCATTACATTATAATATTACTGTCTCTGAATTGTAAGGCATTACACTACTATTGTATTACTTTTAAGTTACTTTTACCAAAATATCTAGAAATATGGATTTGGAATTCTAAATGCAGTTTATTATGCTCAATGCAGCACATTGCACTTCCAATGGAGGGTGATGTGGTACAACATAATGACTGAGCTAGGCTTAAGGCTACAGTAGAATGCAATAGGTGCAGTGATGGCTCATGATGCAATACAAGGAATAATCATAGCCAGAATTTTGTTTAAAAGAAGACAAAAGGTCAAAGTCTGGTCAATTGTGACAGAAATGCTCTAACTTTAGGCTTAGACCTACTCATTAAAATCAACAGAGAGCCCACTACCTGTATATTGTAACCCAAAACTTAAAGACATGTCAAGATAGGCTACACAGTGCAGCTACTGGGCATTTTGGTGCCCTAACTGGTGAAATACAGTATTAACCTGAGTATGTCATCATATGGCCAACTATAAAGATGTAATCTGCCTGTTCCCAGGGATGGGTAGTATTTTTTGAAACATGTAATATGTATTTCAAATGCGAAATAGTATTTTGTCATTTGTATTTCATTGGGTTAAAGGAAATGGCTCTGTATTTCATTATCAAAATACTTTATTGGTGTGTATTTTTGTATTTTAAAATAATGACAAAATACTATATGTGAAAACACAAAAAAAGTAGATACTACACACAGGTGTAATAATTGGTAATTAGGCAACAATGGTTTATGTTTATGTAATCAGCTAATGTGAGAACAGCTGTGTTCAACAACACTTACAGCTTTTCAGTGACAGCTATTGCTGAACCATCAGCTCTGGTCTGAAGCACTGGTGTGAAGTCGTACGCAAGTAAAGACAAGCAAGTTTACCTCTGCAAGTTCACATAAGGACACTGTCAAAGGCAACCATGTCCCATTGTCTCCATGCCAATCTTCAACAGAAAAATGTCAGATATCTCAACCACAATGATATCAATAGATGGTAAGGTGTGGAGTGTGTTGGAATTCCTTAATTGTAGCATCCTTTTCTGCATTCCACAGTGGGGAGAAGTTCACCTTGTTTAATTAAATAACAATTCTATTTCCTTATTAGCTGCATACTTGAGGTTGGATATTGAGGCACGTCAAGTCTCTCACATACTGGAACTTCAAGATACATAGCGATGTGATTTTTCTTATTCAGTTCTGCACTGGACTTGAATTACAAATTTCGGCACAGATACACAATTATGATTTTGGCCTATTGATTATAATGTGGTTAATTGAAAGCTCTGTCAGTCATTTGGATAAGCATCAGCTAGATGACAATGTAAATGTAAATTCTTGAATTATTCTTAATTCTGATCACACTACATGAACTTGCATACAGGGGCCAAATTGAATTGTTTTTTTACTATATAGTTTTAATAGGCTAAATGTTTGGGATAAAAAAAGCTTTTTTTGCAGTGCTTCCTATACTTCCTTGAAAAGTATTTTGAGTAGGCTATTTTCTAAATACAAAAATACAGTATTTTATTTTGATACATAATATTTTGTAGTTTATTTTGATATATTAAAAATGAGGGTATTAGGTATTTTATTTTGAAATACATTCTGATGTATTTTTGCCCATCCCTGCTGTTCCCAGCATAAGCACAACACTGCGATGGTTAGCTTGTCACCTGTGAAGATATACATGGATTTCTATGCAACACAAAAACATGCGTGCGCAACCAAGAGGCAGAAAGCGCCATAGAGCAATGCAAAAGAGCAAAAGAATAAAATGAGTTTTTGTGCTGAAAACTGCACCAATTCGAAATCACGATGGTCTGGCTGGTGTTCACATCATCGCAGTTTAACGGTAAACAGCAATCAGAGGTGTCTAATTTTATGCCATAAATATATTGTTTTTATAGACGTAAGTTGCACGCGCTACGAAGAGCTTCCATTTACTGCACCATGCTACTGTAGTGCGGTTTGTCTGTCAACATAAAAAAAACTCCGGGTACCTACAATTTTCGCACAACTTGGTGGAAAAGTGTAGCACAGGTTGAAGAAAACCTAATCATGTTTGGACTCAAAAGGAACTTCAAAGTATTTCCCATATAGTAGCCTTTTAGCTCACAACGACAGTGAAAGTGGAACTTGGAAAGTGGAAGTCTCCACCGAAAGTGTTGCATTAGATGCACAATCAATGCTTGAGTCGATGCACGAAAAAAGTATCAACTGGTAGGTAACAAAGGTAGCCTAATTTTGCAAAATGTGATGACTGCACACAAACTTGGGCAAAAACGTTTAGTATACACTTGTGGTGATAGCCTACAGTTAATGTGAATCGCTGACTATGACCATCTCCATGCATGTTCAGTAGCCTATATTTTTCATTTAGTCAAGCAGTGACATGTGGTTTAATCAGTGTTGGGCAAGCTACTTCAAAATCGTAATATATTATGTATTACTTATTACTGTCATTTCAAAGTAATTCATTACATTATAATATTACTGTCTCTGAATTGTAAGGCATTACACTACTATTGTATTACTTTTAAGTTACTTTTACCAAAATATCTAGAAATATGGATTTGGAATTCTAAATGCAGTTTATTATGCTCAATGCAGCACATTGCACTTCCAATGGAGGGTGATGTGGTACAACATAATGACTGAGCTAGGCTTAAGGCTACAGTAGAATGCAATAGGTGCAGTGATGGCTCATGATGCAATACAAGGAATAATCATAGCCAGAATTTTGTTTAAAGAAGACAAAAGGTCAAAGTCTGGTCAATTGTGACAGAAATGCTCTAACTTTAGGCTTAGACCTACTCATTAAAATCAACAGAGAGCCCACTACCTGTATATTGTAACCCAAAACTTAAAGACATGTCAAGATAGGCTACACAGTGCAGCTACTGGGCATTTTGGTGCCCTAACTGGTGAAATACAGTATTAACCTGAGTATGTCATCATATGGCCAACTATAAAGATGTAATCTGCCTGTTCCCAGGGATGGGTAGTATTTTTGAAACATGTAATATGTATTTCAAATGCGAAATAGTATTTTGTCATTTGTATTTCATTGGGTTAAAGGAAATGGCTCTGTATTTCGTATCAAAATACTTTATTGGTGTGTATTTTTGTATTTTAAAAATACGGCAAAATACTATATGTGAAAAACACAAAAAAAGTAGATACTACACACAGGTGTAATAATTGGTAATTAGGCAACAATGGTTTATGTTTATCGCAATCAGCTAATGTGAGAACAGCTGTGTTCAACAACACTTACAGCTTTTCAGTGACAGCTATTGCTGAACCATCAGCTCTGGTCTGAAGCACTGGTGTGAAGTCAGACATAAAGTAAAGACAAAGCAAGTTTACCTCTGCAAGTTCACATAAGGACACTGTCAAAGGCAACCATGTCCCATTGTCTCCATGCCAATCTTCAACAGAAAATGTCAGATATCTCAACCACAATGATATCAATAGATGGTAAGGTGTGGAGTGTGTTGGAATTTTTAATTGTAGCATCCTTTTCTGCATTCCACAGTGGGGAGAAGTTCACCTTGTTTAATTAAATAACAATTCTATTTCCTTATTAGCTGCATACTTGAGGTTGGATATTGAGGCACGTCAAGTCTCTCACATACTGGAACTTCAAGATACATAGCCGTGTGATTTTCTTATTCAGTTCTGCACTGGACTTGAATTACAAATTTCGCACAGATACACAATTATGATTTTGGCCTATTGATTATAATGTGGTTAATTTGAAAGCTCTGTCAGTCATTTGGATAAGCATCAGCTAGATGACAATGTAAATGTAAATTCTTGAATTATTCTTAATTCTGATCACACTACATGAACTTGCATACAGGGGCCAAATTGAATTGTTTTTTTACTATATAGTTTTAATAGGCTAAATGTTTGGGATAAAAAAGCTTTTTGTGCTTCCTATACTTCCTTGAAAAGTATTTTTGAGTAGGCTATTTTCTAAATACAAAATACAGTATTTTATTTTGATACATAATATTTTGTAGTTTATTTTGATATATTAAAAATGAGGGTATTAGGTATTTTATTTTTGAAATACATTCTGATGTATTTTTGCCCATCCCTGCTGTTCCCAGCATAAGCACAACACTGCGATGGTTAGCTTGTCACCTGTGAAGATATACATGGATTTCTATGCAACACAAAAACATCGCGTCAAGAACCAAAGAGGCAGAAAGCCATAGAGCAATGCAAAAGAGCAAAAGAATAAAATGAGTTTTTGTGCTGAAAACTGCACCAATTGAAATCAACGATGGTCTGGCTGGTGTTCACATCATCGCCAGTTTAACGGTAAAACAGCAATCAGAGGTGTCTAATTTTATGCCATAAATATATTGTTTTTATAGGCGTAAGTTGCGCGCTCTGAAGAGCTTCCATTTACTGCACCATGCTACTGTAGTGCGGTTTGTCTGTCAACATAAAAAAACTCCGGGTACCTACAATTTTCGCACAACTTGGTGGAAAAGTGTAGCACAGGTTGAAGAAAACCTAATCATGTTTGGACTCAAAAGGAACTTCAAAGTATTTCATATAGTAGCCTTTTAGCTCACAACGACAGTGAAAGTGGAACTTGGAAAGTGGAAGTCTCCACCCGAGTGTTGCATTAGATGCACAATCAATGTGAGTCGATGCAACGAAAAAGTATCAACTGGTAGGTAACAAAGGTAGCCTAATTTTGCAAAATGTGATGACTGCACACAAACTTGGGCAAAAACGTTTAGTATACACTTGTGGTGATAGCCTACAGTTAATGTGAATAAGCTGACTATGACCATCTCCATGCATGTTCAGTAGCCTATATTTTTCATTTAGTCAAGCAGTGACATGTGGTTTAATCAGTGTTGGGCAAGCTACTTCAAAATCGTAATATATTATGTATTACTTATTACTGTCATTTCAAAGTAATTCATTACATTATAATATTACTGTCTCTGAATTGTAAGGCATTACACTACTATTGTATTACTTTTAAGTTACTTTTACCAAAAAAATATCTAGAAATATGGATTTGGAATTCTAAATGCAGTTTATTATGCTCAATGCAGCACATTGCACTTCCAATGGAGGGGGTGATGTGGTACAACATAATGACTGAGCTAGGCTTAAGGCTACAGTAGAATGCAATAGGTGCAGTGATGGCTCATGATGCAATACAAGGAATAATCATAGCCAGAATTTTGTTTAAAGAAGACAAAAGGTCAAAGTCTGGTCAATTGTGACAGAAATGCTCTAACTTTAGGCTTAGACCTACTCATTAAAATCAACAGAGAGCCCACTACCTGTATATTGTAACCCAAAACTTAAAGACATGTCAAGATAGGCTACACAGTGCAGCTACTGGGCATTTTGGTGCCCTAACTGGTGAAATACAGTATTAACCTGAGTATGTCATCATATGGCCAACTATAAAGATGTAATCTGCCTGTTCCCAGGGATGGGTAGTATTTTTGAAACATGTAATATGTATTTCAAATGCGAAAATAGTATTTTGTCATTTGTATTTCATTGGGTTAAAGGAAATGGCTCTGTATTTCTCATCAAAATACTTTATTGGTGTGTATTTTTGTATTTTAAAAAAAATACAAAATACTATATGTGAAAAAACACAAAAAGTAGATACTACACACAGGTGTAATAATTGGTAATTAGGCAACAATGGTTTATGTTTATCGCGAATCAGCTAATGTGAGAACAGCTGTGTTCAACACTTACAGCTTTTCAGTGACAGCTATTGCTGAACCATCAGCTCTGGTCTGAAGCACTGGTGTGAAGTCGACATAAGTAAAGACAAAGCAAGTTTACCTCTGCAAGTTCACATAAGGACACTGTCAAAGGCAACCATGTCCCATTGTTCCATGCCAATCTTCAACAGAAAAATGTCAGATATCTCAACCACAATGATATCAATAGATGGTAAGGTGTGGAGTGTGTTGGAATTCCCCTTTAATTGTAGCATCCTTTTCTGCATTCCACAGTGGGGAGAAGTTCACCTTGTTTAATTAAATAACAATTCTATTTCCTTATTAGCTGCATACTTGAGGTTGGATATTGAGGCACGTCAAGTCTCTCACATACTGAACTTCAAGATACATAGCCGCAGGATTTTCTTATTCAGTTCAGTTCTGGACTTGAATTACAAATTTCGCACAGATACACAATTATGATTTTGGCCTATTGATTATAATGTGGTTAATTGAAAGCTCTGTCAGTCATTTGATAAGCATCAGCTAGATGACAATGTAAATGTAAATTCTTGAATTATTCTTAATTCTGATCACACTACATGAACTTGCATACAGGGGCCAAATTGAATTGTTTTTTTTACTATATAGT
The DNA here is from genome assembly GCF_017589495.1 of Alosa alosa. Lineage (NCBI taxonomy): Eukaryota > Metazoa > Chordata > Actinopteri > Clupeiformes > Clupeidae > Alosa > Alosa alosa. The sequence continues at coordinate 12,920 of NW_025962258.1, forward strand.
TTTAATAGGCTAAATGTTTGGGATAAAAAGCTTTTTTTGCAGTGCTTCCTATACTTCCTTGAAAAGTATTTTGAGTAGGTTATTTTCTAAATACAAAAAAATACAGTATTTTATTTTGATACATAATATTTTGTAGTTTATTTTGATATATTAAAAAATGAGGGTATTAGGTATTTTATTTTGAAATACATTCTGATGTATTTTGCCCATCCCCTACTGTTCCCAGCATAAGCACAACACTGCGATGGTTAGCTTGTCACCTGTGAAGATATACATGGATTTCTATGCAACACAAAAAAAAACGGCATTAAACCAAGAGGCAGAAAGCCATAGAGCAATGCAAAAGAGCAAAAGAATAAATGAGTTTTTGTGCTGAAAACTGCAACTAATCTGGAAATCACGATGGTCTGGCTATTGGTGTTCACATCATCGCAGTTTAACGGTAAACAGCAATCAGAGGTGTCTAATTTTATGCCATAAATATATTGTTTTATAGACGAAAAGTTGCACGCCGCCACGGGAGCTTCCATTTACTGCACCATGCTACTGTAGTGCGGTTTGTCTGTCAACATAAAAAAACTCCGGTACCTACAATTTTCGCACAACTTGGTGGAAAAGTGTAGCACAGGTTGAAGAAAAACCTAATCATGTTTGGACTCAAAAAGGAACTTCAAAGTATTTCCCATATAGTAGCCTTTAGCTCACAAACGACAGTGAAAGTGGAACTTGAAAGTGGAAGTCTCCACCGAAAGTGTTGCATTAGATGCACAATCAATCGCCCGAGTCGATGCAACGAAAAAGTATCAACTGGTAGGTAAACAAAAGGTAGCCTTAATTTTGCAAAATGTGATGACTGCACACAAACTTGGGCAAAAACGTTTAGTATACACTTGTGGTGATAGCCTACAGTTAATGTGAATCGCTGACTATGACCATCTCCATGCATGTTCAGTAGCCTATATTTTTCATTTAGTCAAGCAGTGACATGTGGTTTAATCAGTGTTGGGCAAGTTACCAAAATCGTAATATATTATGTATTACTTATTACTGTCATTTCTCAATTCATTACATTATAATATTACTGTCTCTGAATTGTAAGGCATTACACTACTATTGTATTACTTTTAAGTTACTTTTACCAAAATATCTAGAAATATGGATTTGGAATTCTAAATGCAGTTTATTATGCTCAATGCAGCACATTGCACTTCCAATGGAGGGTGATGTGGTACAACATAATGACCGAGCTAGGCTTAAGGCTACAGTAGAATGCAATAGGTGCAGTGATGGCTCATGATGCAATACAAGGAATAATCATAGCCAGAATTTTGTTTAAAGAAGACAAAGGTCAAAGTCTGGTCAATTGTGACAGAAATGCTCTAACTTTAGGCTTAGACCTACTCATTAAAATCAACAGAGAGCCCACTACCTGTATATTGTAACCCAAAACTTAAAGACACGTCAAGATAGGCTACACAGTGCAGCTACTGGGCATTTTGGTGCCCTAACTGGTGAAATACAGTATTAACCTGAGTATGTCATCATATGGCCAACTATAAAGATGTAATCTGCCGTGTTCCCAGGGATGGGTAGTATTTTGAAACATGTAATATGTATTTCAAATGCAAAAATAGTATTTTGTCATTTGTATTTCATTGGGTTAAAGGAAATGGCTCTGTATTTTCGTATCAAAAATACTTTATTGGTGTGTATTTTTGTATTTTAAAAAATACGGCAAAATACTATATGTGAAAAACACAAAAAAGTAGATACTACTTACACAGGTGTAATAATTGGTAATTAGGGCAACAATGGTTTTATGTTTATCGCAATCAGCTAATGTGAGAACAGCTGTGTTCAACAACACTTACAGCTTTTCAGTGACAGCTATTGCTGAACCATCAGCTCTGGTCTGAAGCACTGGTGTGAAGTCGCATTTAAGTAAAGACAAGCAAGTTTACCTCTGCAAGTTCACATAAGGACACTGTCAAAGGCAACCATGTCCCATTGTCTCCATGCCAATCTTCAACAGAAAAATGTCAGATATCTCAACCACAATGATATCAATAGATGGTAAGGTGTGGAGTGTGTTGGAATTCCCCTTAATTGTAGCATCCTTTTCTGCATTCCACAGTGGGGAGAAGTTCACCTTGTTTAATTAAATAACAATTCTATTTCCTTATTAGCTGCATACTTGAGGTTGATATTGAGGCACGCCAAGTCTCAACATACTGGAACTTCAAGATACATAGCCTGTAGATTTTCTTATTCAGTTCTGCACTGACTTGAATTACAAATTCTCGCACAGATACACAATTAGGATTTTGGCCTATTGATTATAATGTGGTTAATTGAAAGCTCTGTCAGTCATTTGATAAGCATCAGCTAGATGACAATGTAAATGTAAATTCTTGAATTATTCTTAATTCTGATCACACTACATGAACTTGCATACAGGGGCCAAATTGAATTGTTTTTTTACTATATAGTTTTAATAGGCTAAATGTTTGGGATGTTTTTTTTTGCAGTGCTTCCTATACTTCCTTGAAAAGTATTTTGAGTAGGTTATTTTCTAAATACAAAAAATACAGTATTTTATTTTGATACATAATATTTTGTAGTTTATTTTGATATATTAAAAAATGAGGGTATTAGGTATTTTATTTTGAAATACATTCTGATGTATTTTGCCCATCCCTGCTGTTCCCAGCATAAGCACAACACTGGCATGGTTATTTGTCACCCGTGAAGATATACATGGATTTCTATGCAACACAAAAAACATGCGTGCTAAAACCAAGAGGCAGAAAGCCATAGAGCAATGCAAAAGAGCAAAAGAATAAAATGAGTTTTTTTGTGCTGAAAACTGCACCCACCGAAATCACGCATGGTCTGGCTGGTGTTCATACATCATCGCAGTTTAACGGTAAAACAGCAATCAGAGGTGTCTAATTTTATGCCATAAATATATTGTTTTTATAGACGAAGTTGCACGCCAATTAAGAGCTTCCATTTACTGCACCATGCTACTGTAGCGGGTTTGTCTGTCAACATAAAACTCGGTACCTACAATTTTCAGACAACTTGGTGGAAAAGTGTAGCACAGGTTGAAGAAAACCTAATCATGTTTGGACTCAAAAGGAACTTCAAAGTATTTCCCATATAGTAGCCTTTTAGCTCACAACGACAGTGAAAGTGGAACTTGAAAAGTGGAAGTTCCAATCGAAAAGCTGCATTAGATGCACAATCAATCGCGAGTCGACAAACGAAAAAAGTATCAACTGGTAGGTAACAAAGGTAGCCTAATTTTGCAAAATGTGATGACTGCACACAAACTTGGGCAAAAACGCTTAGTATACACTTGTGGTGATAGCCTACAGTTAATGTGAATCGCTGACTATGACCATCTCCATGCATGTTCAGTAGCCTATATTTTCATTTAGTCAAGCAGTGACATGTGGTTTAATCAGTGTTGGGCAAGTTACTTCAAAATCGTAATATATTATGTATTACTTATTACTGTCATTTCAAAGTAATTCATTACATTATAATATTACTGTCTCTGAATTGTAAGGCATTACACTACTATTGTATTACTTTTGTTATTTCTACCAAAATATCTAGAAATATGGATTTGGAATTCTAAATGCAGTTTATTATGCTCAATGCAGCACATTGCACTTCCAATGGAGGGTGATGTGGTACAACATAATGACTGAGCTAGCTTAAGGCTACAGTAGAATGCAATAGGTGCAGTGATGGCTCATGATGCAATACAAGGAATAATCATAGCCAGAATTTTGTTTAAAGAAGACAAAAGGTCAAAGTCTGGTCAATTGTGACAGAAATGCTCTAACTTTAGGCTTAGACCTAATTTATTAAAATCAACAGAGGAGCCCACTACCTGTATATTGTAACTCCAAAACTTAAAGACATGTCAAGATAGGCTACACAGTGCAGCTACTGGGCATTTTGGTGCCCTAACTAGAAATACAGTATTAACCTGAGTATGCATCACATGGCCAACTATAAAGATGTAATCTGCCTGTTCCCAGGGATGGGTAGTATTTTGAAACATGTAATATGTATTTCAAATGCTTAAATAGTATTTTGTCATTTGTATTTCATTGGGTTAAAGGAAATGGCTCTGTATTTCAGATCAAAATACTTTATTGGTGTGTATTTTTTGTATTTTAAAAAATACGCAAAATACTATATGTGAAAAAACACAAAAAAAGTAGATACTACACACAGGTGTAATAATTGGTAATTAGGCAACAATGGTTTATGTTTATTCTAATCAGCTATGGAGAACAGCTGTGTTCAACAAAACACTTACAGCTTTTCAGTGACAGCTATTGCTGAACCATCAGCTCTGGTCTGAAGCACTGGTGAAGTCAGACGCAAGTAAAGACAAGCAAGTTTACTTCTGCAAGTTCACATAAGGGACACTGTCAAAGGCAACCATGTCCCATTGTTCCATGCCAATCTTCTTAACAGAAAATGTCAGATATCTTCTAAACCACAATGACATCAATAGATGGTAAGGTGTGGGAGTGTGTTGGAATTCCCTTAATTGTAGCATCCTTTTTCTGCATTCCACAGTGGGGAGAAGTTCACCTTGTTTAATTAAATAACACCATTTCCTTTATTAGCTGCATACTCTGAGGTTGATATTGAGGCACGCCAAGTCTCTCACATACCGGAACTTCAAGATACATACAGTCGCAGATTTTCTTATTCAGTTCTGCACTGGACTTGAATTACAAATTTCGCACAGATACACAATTATGATTTTACCTATTGATTATAAATGTGGTTAATTGAAAGCTCTGTCAGTCATTTGGATAAGCATCAGCTAGATGACAATGCAAATGTAAATTTTGAATTATTCTTAATTCTGATCACACTACATGAACTTGCATACAGGCCAAATTGTATTGTTTTTTTTACTATATAGTTTTAATAGGCTAAATGTTTGGGATAAAAGCTTTTTTGCAGTGCTTCCTATAATTTCCTGAAAAGTATTTTGAGTATTATTTTTTTCTAAATACAAAAAAATACAGTATTTATTTTGATACATAATATTTTGTAGTTTATTTTGATATATTAAAAATGAGGGTATTAGGTATTTTATTTTGAAATACATTCTGATGTATTTTTGCCCATCCCTGCTGTTCCCCAGCATACACAACACAAGCATGGTTAGCTTGTCACCTGTGAAGATATACATGGATTTCTATGCACACAAAAACATGCGCAAACCAAGAGTAGCAGAAAGCCCATAGAGCAATGCAAAAGAGCAAAAGAATAAAATGAGTTTTGAAGGAAAACTGCACCAATTCAAATCACGCATGGTCTGGCTGGTGTTCACATCATCTAGTTTAACGGTAAACAGCAATCAGAGGTGTCTTAATTTATGCCATAAATATATTGTTTTTATAGACGTGTTGCACGCTGCAAGAGCAGCTTCCATTTACCGCATTATGCAACTGTAGTGCGGTTTGTCTGTCAACATAAAAAAACCGGTACCTACACTTTTCGCACAAACTTGCGGAAAAAGTGTAGCACAGGTTGAAGAAAAACCTAATCATGTTTGACTCAAAAGGAACTTCAAAGTATTTCCCATATAGTA
>NW_025962259.1:0-18422 GCF_017589495.1 Alosa alosa
CGACCTTGGTCAGTCCACTGGAATTTCGGGTCTAGTAGGGCGTTGGAGGGTCCTGCCCACCCATGTCCCCTTCTGACTGAGAGCGTCACAGGGGGGGGGTGCCGTGGGGAGTCCGCTCTTAACTCTTCTAAGATAACTTTGGACGCCGTGAGAATAATTGCGTTTTTAACATCCTCATAATCTCTGTCCGTAGATCTTGTTTCCAGTCTGTCACAGGAGGCGGCCGCCCACCCGGTTTCGAAGCCGTGCAGTCATGCAGCAGTGTTGTTAAGCCCTGTTCCCCTGGTCTTCCTCAAAGGCCAGGGCCTCCCTTCCTTATGGCCGAAGGTCATTTCTGGGTTCGCCCGTACCTGTGTTTTTCAGTGCCTGGGCGGATATGGCCATCTCAGCAGCCCCATCAAGAACTGGTCTCGAGGGCAAGGGCATCACCATCTCCCAGGCCTACTGCCTCTCCTTTTCAACCTGGAAAACATCTCAAAATTTGTAGAACAAACAGAGCGAATGGATTGTTTAGGCCTTGTCGACAATTAAAGAACTGTATATCTTAACGATGGAAAAGTATTTGTCTCATACAGTACATTCAGATGGTCAAATATTTTCTTGAGAAGTATTCGCGGTTTACCTCCTCTATAGCCAATATCTCCCTCTTAGCCTCCCCTAGTGACCCGAGGATAAACTGGAAGCTGTTGTGGTTGGTAAGTCCCTGGATCCCAATCAGATAGTTAATTTGGGCTTCCCATTCTTTAAGAGTCAGTTCTGCATTTAGCCCCCCCAAATCTCTGTGCCCAGGGGCCCCCATAAAATGGCATCATTACCTGAGGCCGCTGGCTGGTACTGACCCCTCCTGCATATTGAAGAGTATAGTATCTCAACCCACTGTGAAATCCTGCGACTTCGCCCAATTGTCTCAGGAGGGCGCTATTGCCTCCTTAACCCAATCTCTAGCAGTGGGAGAACACTCTACTCCTCAATAATGCCAAGAGCCCGAGAAATATATTAAAACCAGTATTTTATTAAGTTACATATAAAAAGAGCTAAATGCTTTAAAGTCCCATCGACCAAATGAGGCTCCCCCCAGTGTTCGAATGTCCAGCACCCCATGCAGCGGCCAAGTCAGCGGAAGCAACTTTGCCCAGTGGTCGGCTCCTCGATCGGAACAGGTCGCCCGTCAGCAGACCTGCGTCCCAGTGGCAGTTGATAACTGAGGCGAGTTATGGCCGTAAGCTTCTTGATAACTGAGGCGTGTAGTCCGTAGCTCCTTGATAACTGGAAGTGTAGTCCGGTAGCTCACTTGATAACTGGAGGCGTGTAGCGTGTAGTCCGTAGCTCACTTGATAACTGGAGGTGTGTAGACCGTAGCTCACTTGATAACTGAGGCGTAGTAGTCCGTAGCTCACTTGTTAACTGGGGCTAGAAAGTGTAGTCCGTAGCTCGCTTTGGGAACGCAGAGTAAGCGCCTCCTAATGCAGGAGAAAGAGGGGGGGTAGGCTCAGGAACAATAGCAGTAATCACGCACAGCAACAAGCAGAGGGTAGGCAGAAAAGCGGGTACTTGCTCTGTGAGGGGTGGGCGTCTCCACCCCTGGGACATGCGACCTGGACAGCGCCTGGACAGACCGACAGACTTCCCGAAAGGCTTGATAACTGAGGCGGTGAAGTCTTTGGCGGCGGCTCACACTCAGTGTTCTGCGCTGCTGTCGTGTCGTCTGTAGCTTCGCCCTCTCTTTGGGACTCCAGCTCCGCTGCTTGTCGCGATCCTTCTCCAAAGGCTGCCGCCACGACTGAGAGTAGCCACCTAAAAAGCCCAGTCCCCCCAAAGTACCAATCACCCGAACCCACCGTTCCCGCTACACACCTGTGTCTAATTAATCTACACCTCAAGTGCCAATCACCCAAAACCATTCCTACACACCTGTGTCTGATTTGTAAACACTGTGTGCTTAAGGGGGCTGCCATCTTGGCCTAATAGTGTTCCACCCCAAAACCAGTCCCCATGGAATTCCAGATGCCATTTTAGTTCCCACCCTGTGACACAAGTCCCTCCACTCGGCAGCCATATTGTAACGCTTTTTTTTCTTTCTTTTTTCTAGCTTGTTTAGACTATGAATCAGCCTGACCCTTAGGCATGTTTCTTAATGATTTCACACGCACACTTTGTATCCTGGTTGGAGTTAATGCAGATCCTTATGATCCTTTTTAAAAGAAATACATTTGAAATCAATCAAAGTTCAAAATCCTGTGCACAGCCCTTTTGCAGGTGCTGATGGTGTGCAGTATAACCATTAAAAGTCAAAACTAAGTATAAATCGCACACTGGAGGGTATATTTTTGTTGACTTTATTTTACGGAAGGCTTTAGGTTCCGCGTTCAAAACCTGATGAAGAAAATTGTGAAATGTGTTGTTCACGCCAAATAAAGTGGGTAAGGTTAAAAAAAAAAAGATTTTGTCACCCTTTAGTTGAATTAAGTGAAATAAAATCGGAGACCTAATTTCTTAAAGCAGCCCTTTAAGATTCCAATTTTCTTTTTCTTTTCTTTTTTCTTGTTCTTCAAACAAGGCACATCAATCCCACTGGTGAAAAAAGAAGAGAACACCTCTGCCATAGGAGATTCAGCAGAAAAAAAGGCCAAACAGGTGTGCATTTAAAATTTAAATATCACTAGGAGAAACCTTGTCTGTCTTGTCTCCAAAATGCAGAAGCCTGGCTTTGTGTTCCGGTAGTGTCAAATCAGTGGGCACATTCAATCTTGCAGCTGCACAGATCTGGCTGAGCGTAAAAGTATGTTTATTAGATTCAGTCAGATCTGCTTGCAGATCCAGTGCTGCAAGATCAAAATCCCACTGATTTCATGCTACTGGAACACAAAGCCAAGCAATTTGCTTCCTTCAGATACAGGTCTTGTTATAATCTCTCTGTACACTTTCCAAGTTTACAATACTTCTGTTTGTCTGTAGAGACCCTCATCACACAACCACAGAAGTGTAATTATATTTTGAGCACTATCAGTGGTATTAAATAGTGTTTGTTTTTTTGACGTTCTAGCTGCCCCTTTAGCTTTCTTTGTTTGTACTCTGGATTTACACTTTTAGAGGGTGCATGTAAGTTTTTTTTCTCTTTACAAGTGTATCACTGTTATTGTTTCTTTTTTTACATAGATGGTACAGGAGGTTCTGGAGAAGAGTTAAATGGGAGGAAATAATGGAGGAGTATAGTAGAGCACCTTGACACACTGTACAAGAAGGCATCTTCTGAATATTCTGTCCATGGGTATGTTTTGTTTTGAATAAATTAATCTAATTGTATACAACAGTTAGGTCCAGTCAAACTATTAACTCTTTTCTGACTGAGCGAGAGGATTCCATGGATGGGGTTATCTCAGGACATCCCTACTCAGACTTTTCAGTGGTAGTGCCATTTTACATTGATCAATGTTATCGTTCCATTCATTCAAAGTGAGAGAACATTGTAACATAACATCACAATTGACTGTTTGAGAGAGAAATAGAGTGCATGTAATAGGGTGAATAATGTAATGTGAAATAAAATGAAAAATCATTATTGTGCACATATAGCTCTCACACAACCTGCCTGCAGAGTGACAAAGAAAACCCTAAATTAATGTATTTTAATCCAGGTATTAGGTAGTAGAATTGCTGTGTAAAAACAATATTGAACTGGTGATTGTGGGGTTGATAAATGCCTAAGGTAGAACCTTAGCTGTAGGGATATCTATTACCAACTACACAGTGGCTCCATTTTCAAAAAACTCCTGAAGGCCCAGCTCTTTAGAGAACATCTCCTCTCATAGCACTACTTACAACAAGTCTTGCTGATCCTAGTACTTACCACCTGTCTTGAACTGACACACAACTGTTTAAAAACAGCACTCACTGATGCACTTATTCTTACTGTACTCTACTGTTTTAAATTGTCCTAAAATTGTTGAGAGAATTGCTTTAAAACTTAAACTGCTACCATGTTAGTCGCTTTGGTTAAAAAATGTGTTAGCCTAATGTCAAATGTAATATTACTTAAGCATATTTTTAGTGGCAAGGCGTTAAGTCTATATTTTATCCATAATCCATGTTTAATCACTCTTCCATTTTATAGCTTGTAATGTTGTCTGATATATCTAATATAATTTTCCTATTGTTTTTAGAAGGATACCAGTCTGAAGTCAAGGAAAAAGATATGCACCTCGCATTGTGACTGTTTCCTAATCTCAGGGATCCTTACTCCACCAATGGCTATGTAAGATTTTACTCATTTCCATTTAAAGTTATATATAATAATAATAATGTTCAACTATTGATCTGGATAATCATAGTTCTTGCCCACATTATTTTGCAGGAACACTTCTAATGATGCTGGAAGAGGGGCCGGGCTATCTGGCATGCCAGGCCTAAAGCAACGAGTGTGGCGTTTTGGTCAAGAACAGCTCGAGCCTTGGAATACATGAACACCCTGAGCTTTTTAAGGAGGTAGACTTTCTAATGAGGAGACACAGCACTCAAAAATCCTCCATAGAAATGCATGGGGTTAGTTTGTAACATATGGTGTTGTCTACATATATCACACCCCCCTCATTGGCAAACGCGTGGACATGTAAATACATTGAGCCAATCATGGTGGTGTGTTGTAAAGACATTGATTGTGCCAATCATGTGTTGTGATCTTGCGGCTGGAGCAAGATTGGTGTTGTGAAGCCTGCGAAAAGTGCCCAAAATGATTTGCAATATGGCTGCTGAGTGGAGGGACTTGTCTAAAAGGACTTTGGGTATACCCACATGTAACATCACTTCATGGTGCATTATCTGTCTTGCTTATGGAAAATTGGCCCATTATTGCACATCTCTAGTAATAGGTTTGAAGCAAAACACAAGTTTGTGAAATTGTAAAAACTCTTGATTATATTGTTTTTATTTCTTGTTTATGAAATGTTTACTCAGTGTTGCAGAGCATTTTCATGCATATGTGGTTATGGATTGTGAGGAACATTGTTTTATTGTTAAAGTCAATGATTTTGTATGAGTATAAGGCCTTTGCTCAACAAAATGCTTATGGACCAAACTTTGACATATATATATTGTACCTCTGCACATTGATTTGAGCCATATCATGGCAAATGTTAATAAAAAAAAGAAAAGTAATTAATTTGCTGTGGTTTGTTTAATATGTTTATTTTGATAAATATATGGCTCTAGAAACTAATTAATTACTCCAATAGAGTTAATTATGAATCACTGATGGAGTTAATGATACACTCCAATAGAGTTAATTTTAACTCTGATAGAGTTAATTATGAAACACTAGGCTAGTGTTAATACGGCAACACTATGGCAAGTGTTATTTTAACACTGATGAGTGAGGATTATATAAACTCTGGGATAGTGTTAAAATTAACACCCGTTGAGTAAAATTAAAACTGGCCGGTTTACTGTGTGCACACTAACTCTCACACCCCATGCAGATACACACACAGACCATATACACTAACTCTCACAACTACATGCAGACACACACGCACGCACAGACATACACATTCAGGGTTCTATTTTAACGAGCCGAAGCTCCTGGTAAATAAACAACACACAGACACAAACACACACACAGACATACACACTCACACAGACAGATACACACTCACACACACACACACACACATATACACTCACACACACAGATATACACACTCAGACACACACACCGACATACATACACATATATATATATATATATATACATATGTATGTGTGTGTGTGTGTGTGTATCTGCAGGTGGGTGTGTGAGAGCAGCAGGCAAAGTGCATGTCGTGTGCAATGTGAAGTCCCCTTGAGTGTGTATGTCTGTGTCTGTGTGTGTGTGTGTGTGTGTGTGTGTGTGTGAAAAGGTAGCCCCTCCTTTTCCCCAACTCGCCTGACATTCCCCGCGATATTTAAACTGACTACCTTCTCCTACACGATCAAACACGCTTACACGCACGCACGCACTTAGTTTCAAATGTTTGTAATTACACGCGGTGCCGGCGACCGCGACGCAGTTCATTCATGCGCGATCGTTATTTACACATCTTTCTGTTACTCACCCAACCTCTGCAAACATCATAGCGAACGACGTGGTACCCGTCGATTCTGCTCCATAACCCATTGCATTCCGTTAGTCCATACATTGTGCACACAAACATTAACAATACACTGATAGCTCTTACTTTCACTTCCTGGTCCTGCATCACTTTGTTTCCCCAAGGAACACGAGCCCAGGGCAATGGCTATTTTATTCCCTGTGTGGGACAGGGGAAAGTGTTGTTTTGAGTGGGGGAAACGATGGTTGCAATATAAAGAGACATTCTACATTGTAGTGTAATTATTGTTTAATTATACATGCATTGAAATGTTATTATTGTATAATATGGAAACTATGTAGAATTATGCTCCATGTATAATTGTGATCTATGCATAAGGGATGATTATCCTTGTATAGAGGAAATGACCCTGTTATATTGGTATCTACCAATTAGAGGTGATGGATGGCTTTATTTAAAGCGAGGGATTTTTTGCTCTCAGTGTGGGAGTCTGGAGAGTATCAGCTTGCTGAGAGGGGCGATACAGAGAATTGTGCTTGAATTGTGCTTGAATTGTGCTTGAATTGTGCTTGAATTGTGCTTGAATTGTGCTTGAATTGTGCTTGAATTGTGCTTGAATTGTGCTACCGGTTGGTTGATTTTTTTGTTTATTTTTTGGAAAAGTATTTTTTGTTGGCATTGTGCTGGAACACGTTTTTTATAGCACTGTAAATAAATCTGCACTTTTCACCACAATCCACGTTTGCTGTTTGCTGTGTCTTCACCCCATCACCGCCCAACCTCAGTGTGTCCTTGTCGCCACCATCCTGTGTGGACGTGGGTCGCAAGGCCCATTTTTCACAGTGTGTCCGAGTGTGTATATTTATGTGTGAGTGTATATCTGTGTGTGTGTGTATTTGTGTGTGTGTATCTGTGTGTGTGTGAGTGTGTATGTCTGAGTGTGTATATCTGTGTATGTGAGTGTATATCTGTGTGTGTGTGTGTGTGTGCATATAAAAATGATCAAAGTTGTATTTAGCCTATTCACTGCAGTAGACCTGCATCACTGTATGAAACATTACAAAAACATGAAACATAACATATTACATAGAACTGTAAATCATCTGATGATCTAATAATTACAGATATCTAGGCTATATATAACATTTATTTTATATTTGGCCTGCTATGAAATCATGTATTGAACAATTTAAGCACAGCTCAGCTTTAAGAAACTCAAATAGCCTAGATGCATGCTTAGCATTTTGTGATCATTAGGCTAAGGCTACTTTCACAAACTCAGTCAGCCGTCCTCTGATTTACCAATATCTAGGCGATATTTGTAGCATTTATTTTGTATTTGGTCCGTTATGAAATCATGTGGAACAATTGTAAACCACATTGTAAAACTTAAAGCCTAAATTTGGAGACATCCATGCATGTCGAAATTTACTGCAAATTCAAAACTGGATTACTCTGGAACGGCTAACTGTACAGGGGACTGTTTTACACCTTTGTGTTCGGTAAGGTCTGCTGTTTATTCTGATATATGGTTTGTCATGTGTTAAAAGAAGGGTTCGTGAAGTATAAGAGATGAATGGGTAGGGGGAGATCATGGTTATAAAACCTTTAAATTAAATTGAATTATATTATTTACTTTTCTCACGAACCGTTCAACACAGCAATTATCGGCTAACATCTTTAAAAGCTGAGAAAAAGCTCTTTCATGTGATATTTGTGATGTCTGTGTGATGATGAGTAGGCTACTTCGCAAGTAGTTCAACTGAGAAGAATGGGTGAATTTGGACGACTTTTCTTTGGCGCTGTCACTTTCTCCACTGCGTAAAAGACTAAATTAATTTGCGCTGTAAATGCTAAGATTATTTTGACAGGCCACAGGCTAAATAAAAATCGCTATTAGTAGGATGCAAAGCAGAATATTGAAAGAAGGTGGCACCAAGGCCACCTTGGCCTGTAAACCTCTGATTTTCAAAGGGGCATCACGGCCAACGCAAGGGGCTACGACGGCCATGGCGGAGATGGACATATGTGGGTCAGTAATGCTCTGTGTGTGTGTGAGATGTGCTCATAGTGAGCATTCATTTTGACACAGTGAGAGGTGAGCAGCGAGACACAGCGTGGCTCTTGGGTCTCTCTGCCCTTACCTCAATGTGAAAATATCTTCTGTTCTCTACTGTTATGGCACTACATGTTAATCCTTTTGTGTCCATTGCACACATTCCCCATTCAACTGTTGTAATGGTTTATGCGGCTAATGCATGGATATCACCAGTACAGTATATGAATAATGAATAAATAAAATAAAATAGATTCACTCTTGTATTTAGTTCAAAGGCATACAGTATAGCCTTTTATCAGAAAATAAATGATTGTACATGCTGGGGAAATGTAATCCTGTATGGACAAACATCAGTGCAGCACTCCAACAATCAGGCCGTTATGGTAGAGTGGACAGATAGAAGCCATTTTTGCCGGGAGTTTGCCAAAAAGCACCTGAATGACTCTCAGACCACGAGAAGTAAAGTCTTCTGGTCTGATGAAACAAAGACTGAACAATTTGGCCACAATATCCAACAGTGTGTGTGGAAGAAACCAGACACTGAGCTGCACTGATGTTTGTCCTTCTTTACGCTTCTCTCATCTCAAAGGAACTCTAGAACCCAGAAGTCATCCAAATTCATAGTGCTGAAAAGAGTGTTTACTCCAAGTGCTGTTAGGCAGTCTTCCTGGTGAAAGAGAGGGTGAGCGTCTTTAAGAGTTTGCTTGTCCAACCAGCTAAAATCTGTACAGATTCAAAGATCTCCATTGTTTTTCCTTACAAGAACTAATGGGGTTGCATTGCATACTCAGTGGTGGACTTCCTAATGATTTCTCTCTCTTCCATCTCACTCAACACTTGTCGCAGCTTTTGATATTGACTTGGGGGTTTTAAAAGATGTACACCTTTTTCACAGAGTAAATGCTGGAGAGATTAAGACAATCCTGGGATAATTTGTAGACTATACCTCTCCCCTACCCAAATTGTTCCTTATCAGAATGTTGGTAGCAGTTGCCCTTGGAATTCTATCTCAGCTGGGCTCCATCTGGTAGTGGAGTGAGAGCATAGGCAACACAAAAAATCACACATGCAGGTCCTGCTTGGTGGCACCTGTATGGTTTTGAATTGAGTCTTTTGACCTGATCACCTTTATAGACCCATACAATAAACGTTAGACAGAAATGTTAAATTGAATCTTTGTTTTTTTTTCCTTTAGAATTTCTGCTGCCGTTGGAATGTGTTCTTCGGTTTAAAGCTGAGTTGGCCCAACGTGCTGAAACAAGATGAATTTCCCAGACAAAAATGTCACTTGAAACTACACCAACAATTAGAACTTACCAATTCATCAACAATGGCCAATGCCATTGTTAGGGTACTAATTGTGACAAAGATCTGATCAATCTCTTTATGCCATCCTCATTTTTGCTTGTCATATGCAAAAAGGCCTACTCAGCAGTGTAACAAAGGGCACCTGGTTACTATCTTTCAGCTGTGGTTTCATGTCTATCATACCCCAAAGAGAAGCACCCATGTGCATACCTTTGAAATGAATCTTCTTTTTAAGGAAACTTAACAGAAAAACACTTTATTACTGGGAAAGAATGTGCAGCAATAATGTTCTGACCGCCCCAGGAATCCAGACCAACAACCCAACTTGATAGCACTTTCAATGACATTTTATGAGAGAGATACTAAAGTTGAGGTATCAGTCTGTCCCCTTTCTCTGAAGTAGAGATTATCTTGAATTTCCCTGCATTAATAGTTGTATGTGTGAAACAAAGACAGAATAGTTTTACCATTACAATTTACCACTGGAATGCCATGACACATAGTGCATTTCTTTGTTTACTTATTTTCCCCGAGTGTTGTGTGACGGTTTTATTGTTGCTGGGTTTATTCGTGTTTGCTCATAAAACTTCTTTAGACCACTCAAGGCTGCATTGTTTTTTTTGTGCTGAGTGTCCATCATGACCGGAGGGGCAGTACGAGCCATAATCACCTGCTAACCCTCTAAAGATTTTCATAATTAAGGGCAGTGTCCCCCGACAGTGATATCTACAGCAGAGATCTGTCTGTCACATCTTTGCAATCTTTTGTGTGAACACATTAAATTTTTCTCCCAAATATAGCTGCAAGCAGCAATGAGGGGGCCAAGCAGATAGGCCAGAGTAACCATGGCAACAAAATGCGGTTAGCTCAATGCTGCAATCAGACGTATGGCCATAAGCTGTCAAAGCAAGTTTCACGTCTAGCACGTCAAAAGTTACAAGGCAAAATGCATTTTTGCTGATTGCAGTGACCCTAGAGGTCAATGGTCACAAAATTTCTTCGGCATTCATCTGATGGGGTCATGAGTCCATGTACCAAGTTTGGTTTTGATACATGCAACGATTGCTGAGATATGAGCTCACTTCCTGTTTGGCGGCATGTGTGCCACCACATGGCAGCTCATAGAACCGTCTGGTGAAAAGTTGTGAAATTTGGCACACTGATTAGGGACAGTCCCATGATTCATGTCACTAAGTTTCATGTCGGCAACTCGAACCCTCTATCGCCACCAACAGGCCAAAGTTGGAAGTGTGTTCACTCACGTAACTTTTGACCCGTAGGTCCGATTTTCAAAAGTCAGGTATCGTTGGAATCCTTGGACCAAGCCGAGTTCAACGCACCCTATGACGTCATTTTCCGCCATGATGGATTTCCCGCCATTTGGATTTCATCAAAAACACTTAAAATGTATCAGGGTCACATACTTTCTCTGATTCCCACCAAATTTTACACAGATCATCTTCAGACCAAGCCTCACAAAAGTTATCACTTTTCGTCTTCGGAAGTATTACCGTTCGCCGTAAAAGCCAATCAAAATTTGCGGCAAAGCCATGGAACAGGAAGTGAGCTCATATCTCAGCAACCCTTGCATGTATCAAAAACTAAACTTGGTACATTGACTCATGACCCCATCAGGAGGACCCTCAAGAATTTGGTGACCTTTGACCTCTAGGAGGCGCTGTAATTCACAAACTTGCCTTTTGGCCTGTAGCTGCTGCTGTGCTTAGAATTAAATTGTACTAGTGGTGTCTGGTAATACTGTGAAAGGTCCTTAGGTCAACTGAGGGCAACTTGTCACATCAATATAATTTATTCGGCCGCCATATTTGATTTGACCAAAACACCAACAATTTCGCGACAGGTCACAAATTTCATCTGATCTTCACCAAAATTGGCACAGACCATCTTCAGACCATGCCTTGTCACTTCATTTATTTCTGTAACAATTGATAGAAGCGTTCGCCCATCACATCCAATCGAAATTTGTGGCGAAGCCGCTAAACAGGAAGTGAGCTCATATCTCAGCAATCGTTGCATGTATCAAAACCAAACTTGGTACATGGACTCATGACCCCATCAGGTGAATGCCGAAGAAATTTTGTGACCGTTGACCTCTAGGGTCACTGCAATTAGCAAAATGCATTTTGCCTTGTAACTTTTGACGTATGCTAGGCGTGAAACTTGCTTTGACAGCTTATGGCCATACGTCTGATTGCAGCATTGAGCTAACAGCATTTCGTTGTCATGGTTACTCCGGCCTATCTGCTTGGCCCCCTCATTGCTGCTTGCAGCTATATTTTAAAATTTGATTTGGTTTGGGGGCCCCCACCACCTTGACGGCATCAGTAATATTGAATATTGTGTGATCATTCACATCAGTGGAAATCATAGAATTTGATTGACCCTCCACAAACACACACACCCCCAAACCACACACACACACACACACACACACACACACAGAAAGTGATGGTTGTCATAGGTTTCTATTTCATATTTTGGTATTCATATAAACTTTATACTGTATATTGTTAATTATTGATAGCATTTTCTGATCTGCATAATTACTAATAGCTAAACATATTTGGTCATTTGAATACATCATAATAATTAGGGGTGTGAATCTCTCATGTAAAAGACGATACGATTGGGCACGATTCGATACAAGAAAAGATACATGTTCATAAAAAACGATTCAGTACGATTCGATGCGATTCGATTTGATGCAATTCAAGAATGAAAAGCATTCTGAAAGATTTTTTATCATTTGCTCAAGGTGCACATTCATTTTATATTATCAATTATCATGGTCATGGTTGTCAATTAGGCAAAAAAAAAATGTGTGGATATGATTATCTAAACTGAGGTTTGTATCATATACTGTACTGAAAATGAAAAAAGAATAGTCTACATTTCAGTCAAACACAGCAGCCAAATACAACATAAAAATACATTTAGACTTTATAGATTTTATAGTTATATCTGATTGCTTTCAAGGAGCTGTAGGACAATACCGAAATAAAATAAAACAGTGCTAAGACACTCTTGGCCTTTTCTCATATAGCCTACAAGAACAAAATAGGCCTACAGGTCAATGAACTCTCTGGGCTTATTTTGTTCCAACGGTAGACCTAATATGCAGAAACCTATAATGCCACAAGTCTGAGTGAATATGAACAAAATAATAATAATAATAATAATTTGTGTTCGTTTTAGCAGCAAGGGCCAAATTATTCTTTAACATTAAGGAAATCCCTTAATCAAACGTATGGCTACTCTACAGACTATCATTGCTTTTTAGGAATGCTATACTAAGTGTTTAATTTCGCGCTGGACTTTGAAAAACAAAAGAGCAAAAATTGTCAATCAAACGACCGAGTGCGAGTTGTCACGTGCTTAAGTTGCAGTAGATGTATGGGTAATGAGGTCCTTTGACAACTTTGGGCAATGAATGTAGCCAAAAACGAACTGCATTACCCACAAATCTGTGCCACGTGTAGCTTCAAAACAGGAAGTGGGATGAACGAGCTGCTTGCAACGTAAATGAGAGTCTGAGCGAGCAGAGGGGTATTTCACAAAGGCAGAATTAAGACATCCAAGATAAGTGATAAAGCGAGGTTTGACATAGCGTTGTCTGGTCATCCTAGCTCAACTCGTTTCACTAATGCCAATCCAGGATGAGTAGGAGCGACTATGTCAAGCCAGGTAAGTAATTCAGGATGTGTGCGCGTTCTCGTTTCTGCTCCAAAGTGCCCATGGTTGGAATAAAAAAGACACGGAAAATAGCGTCATTCACACAAAGTGAACCACCGCTTTTGATATAGACTAACAATGAAGTAAAGTTGGAATGGGGAATCATGGCTACTTCTGTAAAACAGCAGGAGTAGGCGTGGTAGACCAACTGAATGCAAATTTACGTATACACCCACGAGTGCTTCCTTGTCTCGGCACGCAACGTCATTAAGAAAGCGCTTGCCACTGCAAAGATGCACATAGTATGATATACCTAATATTATAGTTGAAAATACCTTCGAGAACTTGCCCCTCCACTTCCAATCAACTACAGTAGGCTATTCATCAAACAACTATCAAAATAAGCAAACAATAAGTACCTAGGCCTATGTTAATAATTATAAGGTTATCAATTAAAACTAGAAAAGCATTTCCTGAAGGAAATACAGTGCATGAAAATGCAAAAATATGATGTAAAATATCATACAGAGTAAAAACAAACTATATTGGTTGCTAGGTAGATGAGGTTTAATATAGTTGGAATGACTGAACAGTTAAATAGGTGGATAGTTTAAATGGTTAAATTATTTAGGTAGATAGTTGACGATAACTGACAGTTGGAATGGCTCTAATGTTTGCTAGCAGTTATGCTAACTATGTTAACAAAGATAATGTTAACCAAGTTACTATGCTAACTAGCATGCTAACAATGTTAAAATGTTAAGTATGCTAACCATGTGACTTAGCTAACTTAGCTAATCATTTTTAGCAGTTATGCTAACTATGCTAACTATCATGCTAACATGCTAACTATGCTAACCATGTTACTTAGCTGACTTAGCTAATCATTTTTAGCAGTTATGCTAATTATGCTAACTAACATGCTAACTATGCTAACCATGTTACTTAGCTGACTTAGCTAATCATTTTTAGCAGTTTTGCTAAAAATGCTAACTAGCATGCTAACTATGCTAACCATGTTACTTAGCTAACTAGCTACAGTGGGTAGGAGTCATAGTTGATGACAAGTAACAGTTACAATGGCTGAACAGTTAAAAAGTTCAGTAGTTTAAAGGGTTAAATTGTTTAACAGTGAAATATTGTAGTGAGGACTTTTATTTTGAAACAGTGTTTGGCAGAGGAAGCAGTTGAACAGGATGTGTAGTCTTAATAGGGCCAGTTTGTATGCTTAAAGCCTGAGACTGGCAGTTGGTCCAGGTGGCCGGAACACCTGCCACAGGATTCTAATTGTTTAACGGCTCTATTGTGATGTCATCAGCCCATGTTAAGTCTATGGGGAAATTTTGAGTAGTTTTTAATTAATAGTTTAAAAAGTATAAAAGTTACAAAGTTGAAAAATACAAAGCCCACATGTCCTAAGTAAGACCTACGCAACGCAGTTTGAATGAAGTTTCTACGTTAAACGGTTGAAGCTGCATTAACTGCGTTAGAAGAAGAAGAAGAATAAGAAGTCAAAGTCAAAGTCAAAGTCAGCTTTATTGTCAATTTCTTCACATGTTCCAGACATACAAAGAGATCGAAATTACGTTTCTCACTATCCCTCGGTGAAGACAAGACATATTTTACCAATTTAAGTCCACAGACAAACATAACATTCAAGTAAACAAAAAAGTAAGTAAGTAAGTAAATAAGAGGGCACATATAATAATGAAAAAAATAAGAGCAGCAAAATTTGGTTGAAATTGTGCATAGACAGTCAATAAAATACTAGTGCAAAGTCAGGCCAATAAAAGGCTTGGGTAGTTCTGTTTGACCTAAGTAATAAAGAAAGTGGCATAGTGGGTGCAAGTTATGTAAGAGCAGCAGAAGTGTTGTGTTTTCAGGACAACAACACCAAGTTGTAAAAGTGTACAAGTGTGCAAGTGTTCAAGTGTGCAAGTGGAGTAGTGCAGGCGGCCATTGTGGGTCCAATGTCCAGGATGTTATGTAGCTGAGGGTGGAGGGGGAGAGGGAGGGAGAGAGTTCAGCATCCTTACAGCTTGGTGTATGAAGCCGTTGGTGAGTCTGGTAGTGCGGGGCGAGGCTTCTGTGCCTCTTCCCAGAGGGCAGTAGGGATCAAACAGATTGTGAGCTGGGTGACTTGCATCACTCACAATTTTGGTCGCTTTACTTGGTGAGGTGGGTGGTGTAAATGTCCTTCAGGGGAGGGAGTGAAGCACCAATGATCCTTCCAGCTGTGTTCACTATGCTGCAGGGGCTTTCCTGTTGTATTCAGTGCAGCTTCCGCCCCACACAGCGATACAGCTGGAGAGGATGCTCTCAATGGTGCCCTCGATAGAATGTGGTCATGATGGCTGGTGGAGCACTTGTTGCTGCCTGAGTTTCATAGGAAGTATGCTTGAGCTCTCTTCGCCAGAAGAACTAGAAAAGCATTTCCTGAAGGAAATACAGTGCATGAAAATGCAAAAATATGATGTAAAATATCATACAGAGAAAAAAAACAAACTATATTGGTTGCTAGGTAGATGAGGTTTAATATAGTTGGAATGACTGAACAGTTAAATAAGTGGATAGTTTAAATGGTTAAATTATTTAGGTAGATAGTTGACGATAACTGAAACTTGGAATGGCTCTAATGTTTGCTAGCTATTTGCTAGCTAACATGCTAACTATGTTAACAAAGATAATAATGTTAACCAAGTTACTATGCTAACTAGCATGCTAACAATGTTAAAATGCTCAGTATGCTAACCATGTGACTTAGCTAATCATTTTTAGCAGTTATGCTAACTATGCTAAATAACATGTTAACTATGCTAACCATGTTACTTAGCTAACTTAGTTAATCATTTTTTGCAGTTATGCTAACTAACATGATAACTATGGTAACATGCTAACTATGCTAACCATGTCACTTAGCTAATCATTTTAAGCAGTTTTGCTAAAAATGCCAACTAGCATGCTAACATGCTGGCATTCTAACTATGCTAACCATGTGACTTAGCTAACTTAGTTAATCATTTTTAGCAGTTATGCTAACTAACATGATAACTATGGTAACATCTAACCATCTGCTAACCATGTCACTTAGCTAATCATTTAAAAGCAGTTTTACTAAAAAGGTTAACCAAAGATGTTAGCATGCTAACTATGCTAACCATGTGATTTTAGCTAACTTAGCTAATCATTTTAAGCAGTTTTGCTAAAATGCTAACTAACATCTAAAGCATGCTAACTATCTTAACCATGTGAATTAGCTTAATCATTTTTAGCAGTTTTGTTAAAAATGCTAACTAGCATGCTAACTATGTTAACCGCTACTTAGCTAACTTAGCTAATCATTTTTTTAGCAGTTTTGCTAAAATCTTAACTTTGCTAATATTTAGCATGCTAACCACGTTATTTTAGCCAACTTATTTTAACTAGCTACAGTGGGTAGGAGTCATAGTTGATGACAAGTAACAGTTACAATGGCTGAACAGTTAAAAAGTTCAGTAGTTTAAAG
The DNA here is from genome assembly GCF_017589495.1 of Alosa alosa. Classification (NCBI taxonomy): domain Eukaryota; kingdom Metazoa; phylum Chordata; class Actinopteri; order Clupeiformes; family Clupeidae; genus Alosa; species Alosa alosa. Next base: position 16,649 of record NW_025962259.1, read on the forward strand.
GGTCAAATTGTTTAACAGTGAAATATTGTAGTGAGGACTTTTATTTTGAAACAGTTTTGGCAGAGGAAGCAGTTGAACAGGGATGTGTAGTCTTAATAGGGCCAGTTTGTATGCTTAAAGCCTGAGACTGGCAGTTGATCCAGGTGGTCCGAACACCTGCCATAGGATTCTCTAATTGCTTAACGGCCCAGATTGTGATGTCATAATCATAATGTTAAGTCAATGGGGAAATTTTGATAGTTTTTAATTAATAGTTTAAAAAAGTATAAAAGTTACAAAGTTGAAAATACATAGCCCAAATGTCCTAAGTAAGACCTACGTAACAAAGTTTGAAATGAAGTTTTACGCTTAACGGTTGAAGCTGCATTAAACGCGTTAGAAGAAGAAAAATAAGAACTAGAAAGCATTTCCTGGAAGGAAATACAGTGCATGAAAATGCAAAAAAATATGATGTAAAAATATCATACAGAGTAAAAAAACAAACTATATTGGTTGCTAGGTAGATGAGGTTTAATATAGTTGGAATGACTGAAACAGTTAAATAGGTGGATAATTTAAATGTTTAAATTATTTAGGTAGATAATTGACGATAACTGACAGTTGGAATGGCTCTAATGTTTGCTAGCAGTTATGCTAACTATGGTATCAAAGATAATATTGTTAACTAACTTACTTAACTTAGTTAACTTAGCTAATGTTTTCATTTTTAGCAGTTATGCTAACTATCTTTAACTAAAGCAAGCTAGCATGTTAACTATGCTTAACCATGTTATTTAGCTAACTTCTAGCTAATCATTTTAGCAGTTTTGTTAAAAATGCTAACTAACATCTTAATATGCTAGCATGCTAACTATGCTAACCCTATTACTTAGGCTAACTTAGCTAATCATTTTTAGCAGTTTTCTAATCTATGCTAACTAGCATGCTAACATGCAATCTTAGCAATGTTTAACACGCTAACCATGCTAAACCATGCTTCAACTAGCTACAGTGGGTAGGAGTCATAGTTGATGACAAGTAACAGTTACAATGGCTGAACAGTTAAAAAGTTCAGTAGTTTAAAGGGTTAAATTGTTTAACAGTAAAATATTATAGTGAGGACTTTTATTTTGAAAACAGTTTTTGGCAGAGGAAGCAGTTGAACAGGATGTGAACTTAATAGGGCCAGTTTGTATGCTTAAAGCCTGAGACTGGCAGTTGGTCCAGGTGGCCTGAACACCTGCCATAGGATTCTAATTGTTTAACTTGGCTCTATTGTGATGTCATCAGCCCATGTTAAGTCTATGGGGAAATTTTGAACAGTTTTAATTAATAGTTTAAAAGTATAAAGTTACAAAACTGAAAAAAATACATAGCACCCATGTCCTAAGTAAGACCCACGTAACATAGTTTGAATGAAGTTTCTAATGCTAAACGGTTGAAGCTGCATTAAATGCGTTAGAAGAAGAATAAGAAGAAGCCTAGGAAGAACAGTACAGTGCATTTTCATGCACTGTAATAAGAAGAAGCCTAGGAAGAACAGTACAGTGCATTTTCATGCACTGTAATAAGAAGACGCATAAGTATAAGAAGCTTAGGAAGAACAGTACAGTGCATTTTCATGCACTGTAAAAAGCCTTGGAATAACAGTACAGTGCATTTTCATGCACTGTAATAATAACTATATGGTAGTAGGCAGACAATCTGTTTTGTTTTGCGAGCAAATACATTTAGCAAATAGTTTATAAATGGAATAAAGCTCCTTAAAAATTAGCACGGAGGTCTGATGTGAATG
>NW_025962260.1:0-18249 GCF_017589495.1 Alosa alosa
GACAGCTTGGCTCGGTATGCAAACTGGAAGGGTCAGGGGTGGGGGAATATGGCTTTGTTGTGACATGACAAGCCGCTCATGAAATCATGAACTATAGCAAAAAGGGAGATTGTTGTACTTTTCAGATTTTCGTTGTTTTTCACACATAGGTCCAGGGTCAGGAAAAAGACAGATTTTTGACAAATTTCAAAATCTGTCAGATATTCTAATCCAAATTATTTTTTATTTCACATCTAGACATGTGAAATGCATGAACTAAGAGCAAAAAAAGTAAAAAAAATTGTCTTAATTTTTTCATACTTTCAGATTTTCTTAGTTTTCACATAAGGTCAGGGTCAGGAAAAAGAACCGTTACGACAAATTTCAAAATCTGTCAGATATTAATCCAAATTATTTTTATTTCACATCTTGACATGTGAAATCAAAGTCAAAAGTCAAAGTCAAAGTCAGCTTTATTGTCAATTTCTTCATGTTCCAGACATACAAAGAGATCAAATTACGTTTCTCACTATCCCACGATTGAAGACAAGACATATTTTACCAATTTAAGTCCACAGACAAACATAACATTCAAGTAAACAAAAAAGTAAGTAAATAAGTAAATAAGAGGGCACATATAATAATGAAAAAATAAGAGCAGCAAAATTTGGTTGAAATTGTGCATAGACAGTCAATAAAATACTAGTGCAAAGTCAGGCCAATAAAAGGCTTGGGTAGTTCTGTTTGACCTAAGTAATAAAGAAAGTGGCATAGTGGTGCAAGTTATGTAAGAGCAGCAGAAGTGTTGTGTTTTCAGGACAACAACACCAAGTTGTTAAGTGTACAAGTGTGCAAGTGTTCAAGTGTGCAAGTGGAGTAGTGCAGGCGGCCATTGTGGGTTCAATGTCCAGGATGTTATGTAGCTGAGGGTGGAGGGGAGAGGAGGGAGAGTTCAGCATCCTTACAGCTTGGTGTATGAAGCTGTTGGTGAGAGTCTGGTAGTGCGGGGGCGCAGGCTTCTGTACCTCTTCCCAGGGGGGCAGTAGATCAAACAGATTGTGAGCAGGGTGACTTGCATCACTCACAATTTTTGGTCGCCTCTTGCGGGGTGAGGTGGGTGGTGTAAATGTCCTTCAGGGAAGTGAAGCACCAATGATCCTTCCAGCTGTGTTCACTATGCGCTGCAGAAGGGCTTTCCTGTTGTATTCAGTGCAGCTTCCCCCACACAGCGATACAGCTGGAGGGATGCTCTCAATGGTGCCTCGGTAGAATGTGGTCATGATGGCTGGTGGAGCACTTGCTCGCCTGAGTTTTCCACCAGGAAGTACAGGTACGGGCGCTGAGCCTCTTAGCCAGTGATGCAGTGTTGGTGGTCCAGGAGGGAGTCTTCACTGATGTGCACCCCCAGGAATTTGGTGCTGCTCGCTCTCCCACCACAGCACCGTCGATGGTCAGTGGCAGGTGTTGGGTGTGACCTCTCCGAAGTCAACAACAATCTCTTTGGTCTTGCTGACGTTCAGCAGGAGGTTGTTGTCCCTGCACCACGTGGTCAGATGGTCGATCTCCAACCTGTATTGAGTCTAAATACCCCTTGGTGATGAGACCCACCAGAGTTGTGTCGTCCAGCAAATTTCACTATGTGATTGTTGCTGTAGGGTTGCAGAAAGTGCAGTCATCTCGTCAGCAGGGTGAAGAGCAGCGGACTGAGCACGCGGCCTTGGGGCCCCTGTGCTCAGTGTGATGCTGCTTGAGGTATTGTTGCCAACCGCATTACTACTTGGGGCCTCCTGACAGAGGAAGTCCAGTAGCCAGTTGCAGAGGTAGGTACTGAGTCCCAGTTTGTCAAGTTTTTAGATGAGTTGTTGTGGTATTATGGTGTTGAATGCAGAACTGGGAAGTCTATAAACAGCAATCTCACATATGAGTCTCTTTTCCAGGTGGGTGAGGGCTGGGTGGAGGGCAGAGCAGATTGCATCCTCTGTGGACCGCTTATTCGGCATGCAAACTGGAAGGGTCCAGGGTGGGGGGAATGGCTTTGATATGTGACATGACAAACGCTCATGAAAATGCATGAACTATAGCAAAAAAAGGAGAAATTGTTGTACTTTTCAGATTTTAGTTGTTTTCACATAAGGTCCAGGGTCAGGAAAAAAGACAGATTTTTGACAAATTTCAAAATCTGTCAGATATTGTCAAATTATTTTTATTTCAATTTTTTTTCATCTTGACATGTCAGGGTCAGGAAAAAAAAAGAAATCAAAAGTCAGATATTATCCAAAATTATCAAAGTCAAAGTCAAAGTCAGCTTTATTGTCAATTTCTTCACATGTTCCAGACATACAAAGAGATCGAAATTACGTTTCTCACTATCCCACGGTGAAGACAAGACATATTTTACGAATTTAAGTCCACAGACAAACATAACATTCAAGTAAACAAAAAGTAAGTAAATAAAGTAAATAAGAGGGCACATATAATAATGAAAAAATAAGAGCAGCAAAATTTGGTTGAAATTGTGCATAGACAGTCAATAAAATACTAGTGCAAAGTCAGGCCAATAAAAGGCTTGGGTAGTTCTGTTTGACCTAAGTAATAAAGAAAGTGGCATAGTGGTGCAAGTTATGTAAAGAGCAGCAGAAGTGTTGTGTTTTTCAGGACAACAACACCAAGTTGTTAAGTGTACAAGTGTGCAAGTGTTCAAGTGTGCAAGTGGAGTAGTGCAGGCAGCCATTGTGGGTTCAATGTCCAGGATGTTATGTAGCTGAGGGTGGAGGGGAGGGAGAGTTCAGCATCCTTACAGCTTGGTGTATGAAGCTGTTGGTGAGTCTGGTAGTGCAGGGGCGCAGGCTTCTGTACCTCTTCCCAGAGGGGCAGTAGATCAAACAGATTGTGGCGGGGGTGACTTGCATCACTCACAATTTTGGTCAAGCCTTCTGCAGGTGAGGTGGGTGGTGTAAATGTCCTTCAGGGAGGGTGAAGCACCAATGATCCTTCCAGCTGTGTTCACTATGCGCTGCAAGGGCTTTCCTGTTGTATTCAGTGCAGCTTCCGCCCCACACAGCGATACAGCTGGAAGGATATGCTCTCAATGGTGCCTCGGTAGAATGTGGTCATGATGGCTGGTGGAGCCTTGCTCGCCTGAGTTTCCGCAGGAAGTACAGGCTGAGCTCTCTTAGCCAGTGATGCAGTGTTGGTGGTCCAGGAGAGGTCTTCACTGATGTGCACCCCCAGAATTTGGTGCTGCTGCTCTCTCCCACCACAGCACCGTCGATGGTCAGTGGCAGGTGTTGGGTGTGACCTCTCGGGAAGTCAACAACAATCTCTTTGGTCTTGCTGGCGTTCAGCAGGAGGTTGTTGTCCCTGCACCGGTCAGATAATTAGATCTCCAACCTGTATTGAGTCTAAAGTAAGCCCTTGGTGATGGAACCCACCAAGTTGTGTCAAGTCAGCAAATTTCACTATGTGATTGTTGCTGTAGGTTGCAGTGCAGTCATGCATCAGCAGGGTGAAAAGAGCAGCGGACTGAGCCGCGCAGCCTTGGGGGGGCCCTGTGCTCAGTGTGATGCTGCTTGAGGTGTGTTGCCAACCGCAGTACTACTTGGGGCCTCTGACAGAGGAAGTCCAGTAGCCAGTTGCAGAGGTGGTACTGAGTCCCAGTTTGTCAAGTTTGCAGATGAGTTGTTGTGGTATTATGGTGTTGAATGCAGAACTGGAAGTCTATAAACAGCAATCTCACATATGAGTCTCTTTTTTCCAGGTGGGTGAGGGGCTGGGTGGAGGGGGCAGAGCAGATTGCATCCTCTGTAGACCGCTTGGCTGGTATGCAAACTGGAAGGGTCCAGGGTGGGGGGAGAATGGCTTTGATATGTGACATGACAAGCCGCTCATGAAATGCATGAACTATAGCAAAAAAAGATTTTCGTTGAAATTGTTGTACTTCTCAGATTTTTTTATTTCACATCTAGTTTTCACATAGGTCCAGGGTCAGGAGGAAAAAGACAGATTTTTGACAAATTTCAAAATCTGTCAGATATTGTCCAAATTATTTTTTATTTCACATCTTGACATGTGAAATCAAAGTCAAAAGTCAAAGTCAAAGTCAAAAGTCAGCTTCATTGTCAATTTCTTCACATGTTCCAGACATACAAAGAGATGAAAATTACGTTTCTCACTATCCTACGGTGAAGACAAGACATATTTTACCAATTTAAGTCCACAGACAAACATAACATTCAAGTAAACAAAAAGTAAGTAAATAAGTAAATAAGAGGGCACATATAATAATGAAAAAATAAGAGCAGCAAAATTTGGTTGAAATTGCATAGACAGTCAATAAAATACTAGTGCAAAGTCAGGCCAATAAAAGGCTTGGGTAGTTCTGTTTTGACCTAAGTAATAAAGAAAGTGGCATAGTGGTGCAAGTTATGTAAGAGCAGCAGAAGTGTTGTGTTTTCAGGACAACAACACCAAGTTGTTAAGTGTACAAGTGTGCAAGTGTTCAAGTGTGCAAGTGGAGTAGTGCAGGGCGCCATTGTGGGTTCAATGTCCAGGATGTTATGTAGCTGAGGGTGGAGGGGGAGGAGGGAGAGAGTTCAGCATCCTTACAGCTTGGTGTATGAAGCTGTTGGTGAGTCTGGTAGTGCGGAGGCGCAGGCTTCTGTACCTCTTCCCAGAGGGCAGTAGATCAAACAGATTGTGGCGGGGTGACTTGCATCACTCACAATTTTGGTAAGCTTTGGGTGGGGTGGGTGGTGTAAATGTCCTTCAGGGGAGGAGTGAAGCACCAATGATCCTTCCAGCTGTATTCACTATGGCTGAAGGGCTTTCCTGTTGTATTCAGTGCAGCTTCCGCCCCACACAGCGATACAGCTGGAGAGGATGCTCTCAATGGTGCCTCGGTAGAATGTGGTCATGATGGCTGGTGGAGCACTTGCTCGCCTGAGTTTCACTTAGGAAGTACAGGCGGCTGAGCTTTCTCTTAGCCAGTGATGCAGTGTTGGTGGTCCAGAGAGGTCTTCACTGATGTGCACCCCAGGAATTTGGTGCTGCTGGCTCTCCACCACAGCACCGTCGATGGTCAGTGGCAGGTGTTGGGTGTGACCTCTCCGGAAGTCAACAACAATCTCTTTGGTCTTGCTGACGTTCAGCAGGAGGTTGTTGTCCCTGCACCACGTGGTCAGATGGTCGATCTCAACCTGTATTGAGTCTAAATTAAGCCCTTGGTGATGAGACCCACCAGAGATTGTGCTCGTCAGCAAATTTCACTATGTGATTGTTGCTGTAGGTTGCAGTGCAGTCATCGTCAGCAGGGTGAAGCAGCCCGACTGAGCACGGCTGGGGCCCCTGTGCTCAGTGTGATGCTGCTTGAGGTATTGTTGCCAACACGTACTACTTGGGGCCTCTGACAGAGGAAGTCCAGTAGCCAGTTGCAGAGGTAGGTACTGAGTCCCAGTTTGTCAAGTTTGCAGATGAGTTGTTGTGGTATTATGGTGTTGAATGCAGAACTGAAGTCTATAAACAGCAATCTCACATATGAGTCTCTTTTTTCCAGGTGGGTGAGGGCTGGGTGGAGGGCAGAGCAGATTGCATCCTCTGTGGGCCGGCAGCTCGGTATGCAAACTGGAAGGGTCCAGGGTGGGGGGGAGAATGGCTTTGATATGTGACATGACAAGCCGCTCATGAAATGCATGAACTATAGCAAAAAAAGGGAAATTGTTGTACTTCTCAGATTTTTGTTGTTTTCACACATAAGGTCAGGGTCAGAAAAAAGACAGATTTTTTGACAAATTTCAAAATCTGTCAGATATTGTCCAAATTATTTTTATTTCACATCTTGACATGTGAAATCAAAGTCAAGAATCAAAGTCAAAGTCAAAGTCAACTTTATTGTCAATTTCTTCACATGTTCCAGACACACAAAGAGATGAAATTACGTTTCTCACTATCCTCACGGTGAAGACAAAGACATATTTTGCAATTTAAGTCCACAGACAAACATAACATTCAAATAAAACAAAAAGTAAGTAAATAAGTAAATAAGAGGGCACATATAATAATGAAAAAATAAGAGCAGCAAAATTTGGTTGAAATTGTGCATAGACAGTCAATAAAATACTAGTGCAAAGTCAGGCCAATAAAAGGCTTGGGTAGTTCTGTTTGACCTAAGTAATAAAGAAAAGTGGCATAGTGGTGCAAGTTATGTAAACAGCAGCAAGTGTTGTGTTTTTCAGGACAACAACACCAAGTTGTTAAGTGTACAAGTGTGCAAGTGTTCAAGTGGAAAGTGCAGGCCCATTGTGGGTTCAATGTCCAGGATGTTATGTAGCTGAGGGTGGAGGGGAGAGGAGGGAGAGAGTTCAGCATCCTTACAGCTTGGTGTATGAAGCTGTTGGTGAGTCTGTGGTAGTGGGGGAGCGCAGGCTTCTGTACCTCTTCCCAGAGGGCAGTAGATCAAACAGATTGTGGCGGGGTGACTTGCATCACTCACAATTTTGGTATACTTTGGGGTGAGTGGGTGGTGTAAATGTCCTTCAGGGAGGGGAGTGAAGCACCAATGATCCTTCCAGCTGTGTTCACTATGCGCTGCAGGGCTTTCCTGTTGTATTCAGTGCAGCTTCCCATCTACACAGCGATACAGCTGGAGAGGATGCTCTCAATGGTGCCTCGGTAGAATGTGGTCATGATGGCTGGTGGAGCACTTGCTGCCCTGAGTTTCCTTGGGAAGTACAGGCGGCTGAGCTCTCTTCCCAGTGATGCAGTGTTGGTGGTCAGGAGAGGTCTTCACTGATGTGCACCCCAGGAATTTGGTGCTGCTCGCTCTCTCCACCACAGCACCGTCGATGGTCAGTGGCAGGTGTTGGGTGTGACCTCTCCGGAAGTCAACAACAATCTCTTTGGTCTTGCTGGCGTTCAGCAGGAGGTTGTTGTCCCCTGCACCCGCGTGGTCAGATGGTCGATCTCCAACCTGTATTGAGTCTCGTCACCCCTTGGTGATGAGACCCACCAGAGTTGTGTGTCGTCAGCAAATTTCACTATGTGATTGTTGCTGTAGGTTGCAGTGCAGTCATCGTCAGCAGGGTGAAGAGCAGCCGGACTGAGCACGCAGCCTTGGGGGCCCCTGTGCTCAGTGTGATGCTGCTTGAGGTATTGTTGCCAACACATTACTACTTGGGGCCTCTGACAGAGGAAGTCCAGTAGCCAGTTGCAGAGGTAGGTACTGAGTCCCAGTTTGTCAAGTTTGCAGATGAGTTGTTGTGGTATTATGGTGTTGAATGCAGAACTGGGGGGAGTCTATAAACAGCAATCTCACATATGAGTCTCTTTTTCCAGGTGGGTGAGGGAGGGCTGGGTGGAGGGCAGAGCAGATTGCATCCTCTGTGAAAAACGGCTCGGTATGCAAACTGGAAGGGGTCCAGGGTGGGGGAGAATGGCTTTGATATGTGACATGACAAGCCCATCATGAAATGCATGAACTATAGCAAAAAAGGAAATTGTTGTACTTCTCAGATTTTTCGTTGTTTTCACATAAGGTCCAGGGTCAGGAAAAAGACAGATTTTTGACAAATTTCAAAATCTGTCAGATATTAATCCAAATTATTTTTTATTTCACATCTTGACATGTGAAATCAAAGTCAAAAAAAATTGTCAAAGTCAAAGTCAAAAAAGTCAGCTTTATTGTCAATTTCTTCACATGTTCCAGACACACAAAGAGATCGAAATTACGTTTCTCACTATCCTACGGTGAAGACAAGACATATTTTACCAATTTAAGTCCACAGACAAACATAACATTCAAGTAAACAAAAAGTAAAATAAATAAGTAAATAAGAGGGCACATATAATAATGAAAAATAAGAGCAGCAAAATTTGGTTGAAATTGTGCATAGACAGTCAATAAAATACTAGTGCAAAGTCAGGCCAATAAAAGGCTTGGGTAGTTCTGTTTGACCTAAGTAATAAAGAAAGTGGCATAGTGGTGCAAGTTATGTAAGAGCAGCAGAAGTGTTGTGTTTTCAGGACAACAACACAAGTTGTTAAGTGTACAAGTGTGCAAGTGTTCAAGTGTGCAAGTGGAGTAGTGCAGGCCCATTGTGGGTTCAATGTCCAGGATGTTATGTAGCTGAGGGTGGAGGGGGAGAGGAGGGAGAGAGTTCAGCATCCTTACAGCTTGGTGTATGAAGCTGTTGGTGAGTCTGGTAGTCTTGAGGCGCAGGCTTCTGTACCTCTTCCCAGAGGGCAGTAGATCAAACAGATTGTGGCCGGGGTGACTTGCATCACTCACAATTTTAGTGCTTGAGGTGAGGTGGGTGGTGTAAATGTCCTTCAGGGAGGGTGTGAAGCACCAATGATCCTTCCAGCTGTGTTCACTATCTTTGAAGGGCTTTCCTGTTGTATTCAGTGCAGCTTCCGCCCCACACAGCGATACAGCTGGAGAGGATGCTCTCAATGGTGCCTCGGTAGAATGTGGTCATGATGGCTGGTGGAGCACTTGCTGCGCCTGAGTTTCATTGGAAGTACAGGCGGCTGAGCTCTCTTCCCAGTGATGCAGTGTTGGTGGTCAGGAGAGGTCTTCACTGATGTGCACCCCAGGAATTTGGTGCTGCTCGCTCTCTCCACCACAGCACCGTCGATGGTCAGTGGCAGGTGTTGGGTGTGACCTCTCGGGTCAACAACAACAATCTCTTTGGTCTTGCTGGCGTTCAGCAGGAGGTTGTTGTCCCTGCACCCATGGTCAGATGGTCGATCTCCAACCTGTATTGAGTCTCGTCACCCTTGGTGATGAGACCCACCAGATTATTGTGTCGTCAGCAAATTTCACTATGTGATTGTTGCTGTAGGTTGCAGTGCAGTCATGCGTCAGCAGGGTGAAAACAGCGGACTGAGCCGCGCAGCCTTGGGGGCCTGTGCTCAGTGTGATGCTGCTTGAGGTATTGTTGCCAACACATACTACTTGGGGCCTCTGACAGAGGAAGTCCAGTAGCCAGTTGCAGAGGTAGGTACTGAGTCCCAGTTTGTCAAGTTTGCAGATGAGTTGTTGTGGTATTATGGTGTTGAATGCAGAACTGAAGTCTATAAACAGCAATCTCACATATGAGTCTCTTTTTTCCAGGTGGGTGAGGGCTGGGTGGAGGGCAGAGCAGATTGCATCCTCTGTGGGCAGCAGGCTCGGTATGCAAACTGGAAGGGGTCAGGGTGGGGGAGAATGGCTTTGATATATGTGACATGACAAGCCGCTCATGAAATGCATGAACTATAGCAAAAAAAAGGGAAATTGTTGTACTTTTCAGATTTTCGTTGTTTTCACATAAGGTCCAGGGTCAGGAAAAAAGACAGATTTTTGACAAATTTCAAAATCTGTCAGATATTAATCAAATTATTTTTTTATTTCACATCTAGACATGTGAAATGCATGAACTAGGGCAAAAAAAAAGTAAAAAAATTGTCTTAATTTTTTTCATACTTTTTCAGATTTCATAGTTTTCACATAAGGTCCAGGGTCAGGAAAAAAGACAGATTTTTGACAAATTTCAAAATCTGTCAGATATTGTCCAAATAATTTTTTATTTCATATGTAGACATGTGAAATGCATGAACTAGGGCAAAAAAAGTGAAAAAAAATTGTCTTATTTTTTTCGTACTTTTCAGATTTTCGTAGTTTTCACATAGGGTCAGGAAAAAAGACAGATTTTTGACAAATTTCAAAATCTGTCAGATATTGTCCAAATTATTTTTATTTCATATGTAGACATGTGAAATGCATGAACTATAGCAAAAAAAGGGAAAAAAAATTGTCTTATTTTTTTCGTACTTTTCAGATTTTCGTAGTTTTCACATAGGGTCAGGAAAAAAGACAGATTTTTGACAAATTTCAAAATCCGTCAATTATTGTCCAAATTATTTTTTATTTCATATCTAGACATGTGAAATGCATGAACAATGGCAATAAAAGTGAAAAAAAAAATTGTCTTAATTTTTTCGTACTTTTCAGATTTTCTTAGTTTTCACATAAGGTCCAGGGTCAGGAAAAAAGACAGATTTTTGACAAATTTCAAAATCTGTCAGATAATTTCCAAATTATTTTTATTTCACATCTTGACATGTGAAATGCATGAACTATAGCAAAAAAAGGGAAATTGTTGTACTTTTCAAATTTTCTTGGTTTTCACATAAGGTCCAGGGTCAGGAAAAAGACAGATTTTTTGACAAATTTCAAAATCTGTCAGATATTATCAAATTATTTTTATTTCATATGTAGACATGTGAAATGCATGAACTAGGGCAAAAAAAGGGAAATTGTTGTACTTTTCAGATTTTCTTGGTTTTCACATAAGGTCCAGGGTCAGGAAAAAAGACAGATTTTTGACAAATTTCAAAATCTGTCATATATTGTCAAATTATTTTTTATTTCATATGTAGACATATGAAATGCATGAACTATGGCAAAAAAAGTGAAAAAAAATTGGTCTTATTTTTTTCGTACTTTTCAGATTTTCGTAGTTTTCACATAGGGTCAGGAAAAAAGACAGATTTTTGACAAATTTCAAAATCCGTCAATTATTGTCCAAATTATTTTTTATTTCATATGTAGACATGTGAAATGCATGAACTAGGGCAAAAAAAGTGAAAAAAAATTGGTCTGATTTTTTTTATTACTTTTCAGATTTTCTTAGTTTTCACATAAGGTCGGGGTCAGGAAAAAGACAGATTTTGACAAATTTCAAAATATGTCAGATATTGTCCAAATTTTTTTAATTCACGTCTAGACATGTGAAATGCATGAACTATGGAAAAAAATTGAAAAAATTGTCTGATTTTTTAGTACTTTTCAGATTTTCTTAGTTTTAGGGTCAGGATGAGAGACAGATTTTTTAACAAATGTAAAAATCTGTTAGATATTGTCCAAATTATTTTTTAATTCACATCTAGACATGTGAAATGTATGAACTATGGCAAAAAAGTGAAAAAAATTGGTCTGATTTTTTATTACTTTTCAGATTTTCTTAGTTTTCACATAAGGTCGGGGTCAGGAAAAAAGACAGATTTTTGACAAATTTCTAAATCTGTCAGATATTGTCCAAATTATTTTTAATTCCGTCTAGACAAGTGAAATGCATGAACTATGGCAACAAAAGTGAAAAAAAATTGGTCTGATTTTTTGCGTACTTTTCAGATTTTCTTAGTTTTCGCGGTCAGGATGAGAGACAGATTTTTTAACAAATTTAAAACTCTGTTAGATATTAATCCAAATTATTTTTTATTTCCGTCTAGACATGTGGAATGCATGAACTATGGCAAAAAAGTGAAAAAAATTGGTCTGATTTTTTTTACTTTTCAGATTTTCTTAGTTTTCACATAAGGTCCGGGGTCAGGAAAAAGACAGATTTTTGACAAATTTCAAATTTCAAAATATGTCAGATATTGTCCAAATTATTTGTTAAACAGCGATCCCATAGCATAATGGAGTAGTCTCTGTGCAAAGCACTTGAAGCATTGTGCCAGCGTCACAGGTTCTAATCCTGCTTAGTGAATTGACCACCGCGGTCTCCCGTTAATTTTACCGGTAGCCTGTGTCAGTGCAATCGCTGATCAGCGAGAACATCGCGTCGCGTCGCGTCGCGTCGCGATCTCTTAAGAAGCCAATTGCGTTACTGTTTCTAACTGTTTGCTGTCTTTTTGTTGCGCTGTTTACTGAGGGCACTCATATTAACCACTGATATCAATTGCAACAGCCAGAGAAATAAAAATCATTTTTTACGAGAAGGAGGGCCTTTGGTTTACAAACGCTACGGCCAGCGTCACGAGACTGTCATAATTGATAGAACACCGAGCATTACATTAAACAGCGATCCCATAGCATAATGGAGTAGTCTCTGTGCAAAGCACTTGAAGCATTGTGCCAGCGTCACAGGTTCTAATCCTGCTTAGTGAATTGACCACCGCGGTCTCCCGTTAATTTTACCGGTAGCCTGTGTCAGTGCAATCGCTGATCGCGAGAACATGCGTGCGTGCGTGCGTGCGATCTCTTAAGAAGCCAATTGCGTTACTGTTTCTAACTGTTTGCTGTCTTTTTGTTGCGCTGTTTACTGAGGGCACTCATGTAGCCCTTTTGTCGAGATTACCGCCACGACAAGGCATAAACCTGAGTTCTATAGTTGCCACCTGGATAATTGACTAATCTACTATTCAAAGTGAGTGGAAATCGCAACCCATGTAACAGTATAATTTAAAGCAATTTATTTTCCCTAGCAAGGGTAAATGCAGGTACGTTTTTCAGAGTTAGAACATAGACTACTGTTAGGCCTCTTTGTAAGGAAATAATCACATTGCTTTAAAGTAATGCTGTTCCGCCAGTGAATAATTAGCAACAACTAAAAATATACAGCACATCTCCCCTATGGGCAATCACTGAAACTAGCAATACTGGCTTTAGTACATACTAGCAAAGCAAAAGATCGTTACAGGAATCCTCCAAAAAAAACACAGGCTCTACTAAGGATCCTATTTACTGTCGTCAAACACAAATAGTTTTCTCTCCCTCCCTAGTTTCAGTTATACCCTCACAGAGAGCACAGGCACATAATATACAACAAATAAAATTACAACAGCCGGCATGTAAAACAAACAAAAAAGGCAGACATAACCCCCGTTGCAGGCCTGATAAAGTTCACTAGTCCACTCAATGAGTGTTACTCACGAACACCGCGACATTGGTGTGCACCCCATGGCGTCAGTGTAGCGTTCAGCAACTGTAGTTTCCAATCCCTCGTGGCTGAATGGAACTGCTAACCTTCCGGTAGTTAGCAGCGCTATTCAGTGGTGTGGCTCCCACGTTGGCCAACTCAAAGGAACCACGAGTGCTCTGGTGACTCGTGGCGCTATTTGAGCAGCGATGTTTCCCGTCTACACTACTTGTTGTAAACCAATAAACATACACAAACAGCTAATTTCTAGGTAAACTGTAGGCTAAGTGATCTACCTAGCAAGCTACTACCTGAACAACATTACTGGCGGTAGTACAGTGGGGAAAAAATAACGTTACCGTCCTTAACTATTAAAAAACAAAGCACCTAGGAGGCTATGCAAAATCAAAATGCTTCTATCTTAAACGACTCACCCCTGGCGTAGCCTATTACTCAATTATCCTGATATTGGTAAACGAATAAGGTGCTCAAGCACACATAGCCATCTTCATCCTCCGTTATTCTCAACGAGGCTAGATAATCTCTCTCCTTCCATTTCTAAGACCCTCCCCTAAAACCAATGAGAATTTGCCATGACTGATTGATAGATTTGTCCACCAATTAAGCACTATTCCACCTTACTAACAAGTTAGGTTGCTTTCCTACATAATGTAACCGTCAACTATTTTAAATGATGACTATTTAAATGATCCTATGAAAATGTTCATGCAAAACCTGTGGCTTAACTGTTTGATTTAGTTATACATTTGAACATGTCCCCTCTCTGTATTTATCTCCTGTATAATAAAGCAATGTTTTTTGATTACTTTTTATCTGTGCAAATTATTTAATTATCTGTGTGTATTTACCCATTGAACCTAAGAATATAAAATATATGTCTTAGCTTGATATAGCCTTCAAAACCTCAGAGTATACCCGGGCTTCACTCATATTAACCACTGATATCAATTGCAACAGCCAGATAAATAAAAATCATTTTTTACGAGAAGGAGGGCCTTTGGTTTACAAACGCTACGGCCAGCGTCACGAGACTGTCATAATTGATAGAACACCAAGCACTACATTAAACAGCGACCCCATAGCATAATGGAGTAGTCGCTGTGCAAAGCGCTTGAAGCATTGTGCCAGCCTCACAGGTTCTAATCCTGCTTCGACGTGACCACCGCGGTCTCCCGTTAGTTTTACCAGTGTCTGGTAGCCTGTGTCAGTGCAATCGCTGATGGCGAGAACATCGTCGCGTCGCGTCGTCGCGATCTCTTAAGAAGCCAATTGCGTTACTGTTTCTAACTGTTTGCTGTCTTTTTGTTGCTGTTTACTGAGGGGCACTCATATTAACCACTGATATCAATTGCAACAGCCAGAGAAATAAAAATCATTTTTTACGAGAAGGAGGGCCTTTGGTTTACAAACGCTTCTGACCAGCGTCCGCGAGACTGTCATAATTGATAGAACACCAAGCACTACATTAAACAGCGACCCCATAGCATAATGGGTAGTCGCTGTGCAAAAAACTTGAAGCATTGTGCCAGCCTCACAGGTTCTAATCCTGCATCGGCGTGACCACCGCGGTTTCCGTTAGTTTTACCAGTGTCTGGTAGCCTGTGTCAGTGCAATCGCTGATCGGCGAGAACATCGTCGCGTCGTCGCGTCGCGATCTCTTAAGAAGCCAATTGCGTTACTGTTTCTAACTGTTTGCTGTCTTTTTGTTGCGCTGTTTACTGAGGGCACTCATATTAACCACTGATATCAATTGCAACAGCCAGAGAAATAAAAATCATTTTTTACGAGAAGGAGGGCCTTTGGTTTACAAAGCGCTTCGACCAGCGTCCGCGAGACTGTCATAATTGATAGAACACCGAGCATTACATTAAACAGCGATCCCATAGCATAATGGAGTAGTCTCTGTGCAAAGCACTTGAAGCAATGTGCCAGCGTCACAGGTTCTAATCCTGCTTAGTGAATTGACCACCACGGTCTCCCGTTAATTTTACCGGTAGCCTGTGTCAGTGCAATCGCTGATCGCGAGAACATACGCGTCGCGTCGCGTCGCGATCTCTTAAAAGCCAATTAAGTGACTGTTTCTAACTGTTTGCTGTCTTTTTGTTGCGCTGTTTACTGAGGGCACTCATATTAACCACTGATATCAATTGCAACAGCCAGAGAAATAAAAATCATTTTTTACGAGAAGGAGGGCCTTTGGTTTACAAACGCTACGGCCAGCGTCACGAGACTGTCATAATTGATAGAACACCAAGCACTACATTAAACAGCGATCCCATAGCATAATGGAGTAGTTAAAACTGTGCAAAGCACTTGAAGCATTGTGCCAGCCTCACAGGTTCTAATCCTGCTTCGGCGTGACCACCGCGGTCTCCGTTAGTTTTACCAGTGTCTGGTAGCCTGTGTCAGTGCAATCGCTGATCAGCGAGAACATCGCGTCGCGTCGTCGCGTCGCGATCTCTTAAAAGCCAATTGCGTTACTGTTTCTAACTGTTTGCTGTCTTTTTGTTGCGCTGTTTACTGAGGGCACTCATATTAACCACTGATATCAATTGCAACAGCCAGAGAAATAAAAATCATTTTTTACGAGAAGGAGGGCCTTTGGTTTACAAACGCTACGGCCAGCGTCACGAGACTGTCATAATTGATAGAACACCAAGCACTACATTAAACAGCGACCCCATAGCATAATGGAGTAGTCGCTGTGCAAAGCGCTTGAAGCATTGTGCCAGCCTCACAGGTTCTAATCCTGCTTCGACGTGACCACCGCGGTCTCCCGTTAGTTTTACCAGTGTCTGGTAGCCTGTGTCAGTGCAATCGCTGATCGCGAGAACATCGCGTCGCGTGCGTCGCGTCGCGATCTCTTAAAAGCCAATTCGTTACTGTTTCTAACTGTTTGCTGTCTTTTTTGTTGCGCTGTTTACTGAGGGCACTCATATTAACCACTGATATCAATTGCAACAGCCAGAGAAATAAAAATCATTTTTCACGAGAAGGAGGGCCTTTGGTTTACAAGCGCTTCTGACCAGCGTCCGCGAGACTGTCATAATTGATAGAACACCAAGCACTACATTAAACAGCGATCCCATAGCATAATGGGTAGTCTCTGTGCAAAAGCACTTGAAGCAATGTGCCAGCCTCACAGGTTCTAATCCTGCTTAGTGAATTGACCACCACGGTCTCCGTTAGTTTTACCAGTGTCTGGTAGCCTGTGTCAGTGCAATGCGCTGATCAGCGAGAACATCGTCGCGTCGTCGTCGCGATCTCTTAAAAGCCAATTGCGTTACTGTTTCTAACTGTTTGCTGTCTTTTGTTGCGCTGTTTACTGAGGGCACTCATATTAACCACTGATATCAATTGCAACAGCCAGAGAAATAAAAATCATTTTTTACGAGAAGGAGGGCCTTTGGTTTACAAGCGCTTCTGACCAGCGTCGAGACTGTCATAATTGATAGAACACCAAGCACTACATTAAACAGCGATCCCATAGCATAATGGAGTAGTCTCTGTGCAAAGCACTTGAAGCATTGTGCCAGCCTCACAGGTTCTAATCCTGCTTCGACGTGACCACCGCGGTCTCCCGTTAGTTTTACCAGTGTCTGGTAGCCTGTGTCAGTGCAATCGCTGATCAGCGAGAACATCGTCGCGTCGTCGTCGTCGCGATCTCTTAAAAAGCCAATTGCGTTACTGTTTCTAACTGTTTGCTGTCTTTTGTTGCGCTGTTTACTGAGGGCACTCATATTAACCACTGATATCAATTGCAACAGCCAGAGAAATAAAATCATTTTTACGAGAAGGAGGGCCTTTGGTTTACAAGCGCTCACGGCCAGCGTCCGCGAGACTGTCATAATTGATAGAACACCAAGCATTACATTAAACAGCGATCCCATAGCATAATGGAGTAGTCTCTGTGCAAAGCACTTGAAGCAATGTGCCAGCGTCACAGGTTCTAATCCTGCTTAGTGAATTGACCACCACGGTCTCCCGTTAATTTTACCGGTAGCCTGTGTCAGTGCAATCATGATGGCGAGAACATCGTCGCGTCGTCGTCGCGATCTCTTAAAACCAATTGCGTGACTGTTTCTAACTGTTTGCTGTCTTTTTGTTGCGCTGTTTACTGAGGGCACTCATATTAACCACTGATATCAATTGCAACAGCCAGAGAAATAAAAATCATTTTTACGAGAAGGAGGGCCTTTGGTTTACAAACCTTCTGACCAGCGTCACGAGACTGTCATAATTGATAGAACACCAAGCACTACATTAAACAGCGATCCCATAGCATAATGGAGTAGTCGCTGTGCAAAGCGCTTGAAGCATTGTGCCAGCCTCACAGGTTCTAATCCTGCTTCGACGTGACCACCGCGGTCTCCCGTTAGTTTTACCAGTGTCTGGTAGCCTGTGTCAGTGCAATCGCTGATCGCGAGAACATGCGTGCGTGCGATCTCTTAAGAAGCCAATTGCGTTACTGTTTCTAACTGTTTGCTGTCTTTTGTTGCTGTTTACTGGGGGCACTCATATTAACCACTGATATCAATTGCAACAGCCAGAGAAATAAAATAATTTTTTACGAGAAGGAGGGCCTTTGGTTTACAAACGCCTTCACGGCCAGCGTCCGCGAGACTGTCATAATTGATAGAACACCGAGGCATTACATTAAACAGCGATCCCATAGCATAATGGGTAGTCTCTGTGCAAAGCACTTGGAAGCAATGTGCCAGCGTCACAGGTTCTAATCCTGCTTAGTGAATTGACCACCCGCGGTCTCCCGTTAATTTTACCCGGTAGCCTGTGTCAGTGCAATCGCTGATCGGCGAGAACATCGATGCGTCGTCGCGTCGCGATCTCTTAAAAACCAATTCGCGTGACTGTTTCTAACTGTTTGCTGTCTTTTTGTTGCGCTGTTTACTGGGGCACTCATATTAACCACTGATATCAATTTACAGCAGCCAGAGAAATAAAATCATTTTTTTTCACGAGGAAGGAGGGCCTTTGGTTTACAAGCGCTCACCGCCAGCGTCCACTTGAGACTGTCATAATTGATAGAACACCAAGCACTACATTAAACAGCGATCCCATAGCATAATGGAGTAGTAAACTGTGCAAAGCTGCTTGAAGCATTGTGCCAGCCTCACAGGTTCTAATCCTGCTTCAGCGTGACCACCGCGGTCTCCCGTTAGTTTTACCAGTGTCTGGTAGCCTGTGTCAGTGCAATCGCTGATCGCGAGAACATCGTCGTCGTCGCGTCGTCGCGATCTCTTAAGAAGCCAATTGCGTTACTGTTTCTAACTGTTTGCTGTCTTTTGTTGCTGTTTTACTGGGGGCACTCATATTAACCACTGATATCAATTGCAACAGCCAGAGAAATAAAAAATCATTTTTTACGAGAAGGAGGGGCCTTTGGTTTACAAGCTTCTCGGCCAGCGTCAGAGACTGTCATAATTGATAGAACACCGAGCATTACATTAAACAGCGATCCCATAGCATAATGGAGTAATCTCTGTGCAAAGCACTTGAAGCAATGTGCCAGCGTCACAGGTTCTAATCCTGCTTAGTGAATTGACCACCA
>NW_025962261.1:0-18128 GCF_017589495.1 Alosa alosa
TGCCATTTTACTGATCCAATGTCGCTCCATTCATTCAAAGTGAGAGAACATTGTAACATAACATCACAATTGGACTGTTTGAGTGGAGAAAAAATAGAAAGTGCATGTATTAGGTGATAATGTAATGTGAAATAAAATGAAAAATCATTATTGTGCACATATAAATTTCACACAACCTGCCTGCAGAGTGACAAGAAAACCCTAAATTAATGTATTTTATTCCAGGTTAGGTAGTAGAATTGCTGTAAAACAATATTGAACTGGTGATTGTGTGGCTGATAAATTATAAGGTAGAACCTAGCTGTAGGGATATCTATTACCAACCTCACAGTGGCTCCATTTTTTCAAAAACTCTGAAGACCCAGCTTCTTAGAGAACATCTCCTCTCATAGCACTACTTACAAATGTCTTGCTGATCCTAGTACTTTTACCACCTGTCTTGAACTGACATTTCCTCAACTGTTTAAAAACAGCAGTCACTGATGCACTTATTCTACTGTACTCTACTGTTTTAAATTGTCCCAAAATTGTTGAGAGAATTGCTTGAAACTTAAAACCGCTACCATGTTAGTCGCTTATTAAAAATGTTAGCCTAATGTAATGTAATATTACTTAAGCATATTTTAGTGGCAAGAAGTAAGTTCATATTTCTCTTGATCCATAACCATGTTTTTTTTAATCACTCTTCCATTTTATAGTTTTGTAATGCGTTGTCTGAATATATCTAATATAATTTTTCCATTATTTTAGGATACTAGCACGGTCAAGGAAAAAGAGTTGGCACTCGCATTGTGACTGTTTCTAATTCAGGATCCTTACTCACCAATGGCTATGTAAGATTTACCTATTTCCATTTAAGGTTATATATAATAATAATGTTCAACTATTGATTCGATAATCAGTAGTTCTGGCCACATTATTTTGCAGGAACACTTCTACGATGCTGGAAGAGGACGGCTATCTGGCATGGCGCCTCAAAGCAACGAAAAGTGTCGTGAGCGCTTGGTCAAGAAATACTGAGCCTTGGAATACATGAACACCAAGGAGCTTTAAGGAGGTAGACTTTCAATGAGTGAGACACAGCATCAAAAAAAACTTCCATAGAAATGCATAGTTAGTTTGTAACGTATGGTGTTGTTCATATATCACACCCCTCCGTGGCAAAACGCGGACATGTAAATACATTGAGCCAATCATGTGGTGTACAGAAGACATTGATTGTGCCAATTATGTGTTGGTGATCTGCCGCTGAGCAAGATTGGTGTTGTGAAGTGTGATGTCACGAGGGCTGCGCTCTGAGGGCCGCTTACGCTCTGAGATGGCTGCAGTCAATGAGCCAAAGCTTTGGCTCCATCTGCTGGGGGGAGCTGGAACTCACCCCTCAAACACATCGATATCCCAACACACTCCGGAGACCGATCAGGGCCTGATGAGCTGAAGGGCTTTTTAAGGCCCAGAGACAGTTGGTGCTAGGAGTGGGATTTGAGAGAGTCAAGCTTTCCGGTTGTGCTCTCAGAGGGAGCTACAGACGGTCGGCGGGCACTTTCTACCTGAAGATCAAATACTTACCTGAAGACTGAATACTACCTGAAGACTGAATACTTACCTGAAGACTGGAATACTTACCACCGGATTGGCCACGGCCGCGGTGCTGTCTAAAAGTAAGGTTGAAGACTAGTTTTCACAAAAGAGAGATTTACCTGAGGAATCGGGACTATGACTTTTAGTTGAAGAGACCCCCGGATTTTGACGGTTGAACAATCAACCTTATCCTTGAAATTACCTTTTTTTGTCATTCCCAGAACCAGTTAAAAACCTTCGATTTATACCCTAAATTTGCACTGCTGAACTGTCCCGCCCGAGGCCCGTGCGACTCTCATGATATCACATATGGTGGAGAATGCGGGCATGGATTCATCTGTGAATAGTGCATGTCAGAGAAGGACACTGAACTTCTGATATCCCAATTTTCTAAGTGGCCATTAGACCTCCATGAAACAAAATGGAGGCCATTTTTGAAAGCCCTGGTGTGTGTAAGCCCAGGCATGGCGGCATTAGCTCTCTTGGAGGAGCAAAGAGAGCCAACCTCCTGGAAGTCAAGAGGAACTGCAATTGCAGAGACAGTTGGCGGTGAAGTAATGTCCATGTAAGGCAGTGATTTTATAATATGTAAAATGGGGCCACAGATGGCGTTGAAGTACCTGCAGCACAGGCTACAGCCACGGGGAAGCGTGGCCCAAGGTACCAGTGGGTTGGACTGTTAACTTGCTCTGTCGGAGGGAATCGTGGATGCTGTCCGGGACCTGGCCTCTGACAGAGGCGACTGACTCTGAGCACTGGCCGGAGATCCTCTCAGCAGAGGTGGGCTCACCAAGTTTGGCATGGCCCAGGCGGTTCCACAGCTGGACCTTCCAACCAGACCAGCCCCCTGCGTGCACAGATGCATGAGCAATCCGGATCATGAGGAAATATGCGGCTGGACGGAGAAAATGCATTAGCTCAGTAGCGTGGAGGCAGTGGTGAGGTGGACAAGAGAAATAACTACGGGCCTGCCTTATGGCCAGCGGCTCGTCAGTCAGCAGACGCCCAGCGTGTGGGACCTAACAAGTGGAAGCCGTGGAAAGGTACCAAGCCACAGCAGAGATGCTTGAGACTTCCAGGAAGGAGCCCCAGAGTGCGTCCCGCCACAAGCCGGGGAGGCCGTCCAAGAACCCAAGGGATCCAATCCAGCCACTTCAGGAGCTGTCAGGCTCAGGGGCAAGGAATAGCCCGGCACCAGGAAGGGACACGGAGGTGAAACCGCCAGTGTTACCGGTGTGGGGAGATGGGACACGCATCTCCTGGCAGTGTGAAACCAGCGGGATGAGCCTATGCCTGCTGAGTCCTCCAGCTCACCACCCGCCCACCTTTTTTGCTTAAGCTAGGTGGGAGTAGATGGCCAAAGGCGACCCCCACCACCTACCAGGTGGCAGTGAATCACCATGATGTGGAGGCTCTGCTAGATTCGCAGCTGGGTCACCGGTGCATAAGGATCTGTGGATTCACATCGTGATCTTTTTTTTATTTATTTTTTTTATTTGCAAACATCAAGGCTGGGACATTACAGAAAAAAAATGCAACACTACGACATACATGAATACTATACACAAACAGACGCATATTGCAAAAAACATACTGTAACTTAACAAGACATCACATTGACTTGGCTTCCACAAACATATAACACAACATAAACATTAATAACAGAAAGGCTATACGATTGCATACCAGGATGATTGCTGAGTACATATGAAAATATTTATCAGGGAAGAAATTGAGACCGAATGAAAAGAAGGGGATGGGGGGGGGGGGGGGTGATGGTAGCGCCCAAGAGTGTGAATGAGGTGGTGTTGGGATGGGGATGGGGGGGAGGGGCAGTGAGTATGTGAGGATGTAGTGTGTGTGTGTGTGTGTGTGCGATATGTATAAGGCTGGTTTGTTGTTGGCCAGGAGGAGAGAAGCTGGAAATATGAGAGGGAGAGAGAGGCCAGAGGAGCTGTAATTATTCTATTAATGATAGCATAGCCACAGGAATAACGATTACCTGGGTTATTTGCCTGACTGATTGCCGGCAACCTGGGCACCCACACGGCCACACCCACCCAGCCCCTGCAGTTATACTGCTAATTTGCTGACAGAGGGAGACCCATGTACACCTATCGCTTCTCAGGCCTCCCAGCATATGCACACACATCCCCACTACTACCACCAACCACACCTCGCTTCTAGACCACCCAACACGCCACTCTGACCTAAATAGGCAGTGTGAATGAAGGTTGAGGTCTATCTAGAGTGTAGAAGATTAAGTTGAAGTGGGCATGTATGGTGAAGAGTCTACTGTGGATTTCCCATGCAACTACACTTACTCCTGTAAGATGTGGTGCTCACATGTGCATTAAAATATGAGTGCAAGGAGAGATACTGATGAGGCATCTACCTGCACTCCACCTACCCTAGCCTGTTTATGAAGTTTTGAAGTTTATGTATGTCACCTAACAAGGAAAAGGACAGTATAAAGGCATAAAGCTCTGAGGCATGCATGAGCCGATGAGGAGGGTGCAACAAATTAGGTCAATAGGATAACCCAGACAGGACCCAACCAATAAAAACTACACGACCCTCACAGGACCTGAAGTCCCAAATAATCACGTAAGTCCTCGCATCAATCCATGGGAGAGGGAGAAAGATGGAAATTATAAAGTTATCAGACAACGTAACAAAGGGGAGGAAGGACGCATTTATATTACACTACTACTACT
This sequence comes from Alosa alosa, assembly GCF_017589495.1. Classification (NCBI taxonomy): domain Eukaryota; kingdom Metazoa; phylum Chordata; class Actinopteri; order Clupeiformes; family Clupeidae; genus Alosa; species Alosa alosa. The sequence continues at coordinate 4,299 of NW_025962261.1, forward strand.
AATAATAATAATGATAATAATAATAATAATAATAACAATAATAGTCTAGCCATCTCTCCCTGCCTAGTGTCTGATGATATGTGACTGCTGGATGAAGGGCAGATCGTGTGGAGATGCAGAACTCAGAAAAGAGGGCTGAATTCTGTAAGTAGGTGATAAAGGGGCAAGCTCAAGAGAGATGTCTGAGTATTGATTAAGTTTGTAGTTGATAGTTTTAACAGATATAGTCTGTTGTCAAGTTTCTTTCCAATGAGTGATGGAAGCTTTTGATTCAGATTTCCAGTTCATGAGGATTACTTTTGTTGATATCAGTACTGCAGTGTGTTTATTACCGAGTTGCTTAAATTGGACTGTGTGATGTAATGTGCATATGCTGGGATGACAGCCAGAAAAGAGAGATTTTGCACACTCACCAGAAGGGTTGATTGGAGTGTGCAGCAAACCGCGATGAAATGCATGTATCTGGGTTATTTGTGTCCAGTAGAGTGTATCCGAGCAACCCCATTTTTTGCCAATTTGTGCAGTGAAGCGGAACGTGGAAGAACCCTTGTATTGTATTAGCTGTAGATTATTCTTTGTCATGAGGCAGATAAGCAAAATATTTTGGTCCGTAAAGTCGCACCGAGTAATTAGATGTCTGATTCCTCATTTGTGATATGGTAGCCAATTGTTTTTTCTGAACGAGATATACTCTTGTAAATTGGGAGAGGTTTTTTGGGAGAGAATATTAAGGCTCTGAGATTGGTGGGGGAATGGTGTTATTGTCTGATGTTATCTAGATAGATGATTGATTTAATTTGCAGGCCAGGAAGCATTACTCATGCTTGACCAAAGACAGGAAAATGAGCCAGATTATTGTCTTGAAGAATGCTAGTAGAGAGCCTTTCCCATCCATATGTGAAAGTAAGTGTTTTTTATTATACGCAGAAATCTAAGATCAAATTAAAAGTAATTTGATGGTGCTATAGGTGAACTGTGATGTGGTGAATCTCCACTCAGGCTGCTTGGGAGTAGCTGAAATTGTTGGGGCTTTGAAGGATGGATGTTTTTTTGGACCGACCACTGCAGTGAGATCGAGATTTTGTTCTTTTGTTAAGATTACTTGTTTGTAGGTCTAACCAGGTGTTGTCTGAGGGGTAAATGCTATCAGGATAAAGTGGAGCTGAAGGCTGCAGCATAGTGCTGGGAAGTGTGGGGCCTCTAGTCCTCCCAGACAGAAGTCTTGGTTGAGAGGAAATATCCTACTATCTTTCCAGAATTTAGTGATTAATGAATCGAGAGACAACCTGAGGGTGGGCTGGGTTGGAATCATAGAGAATAGATAGTTATTTTGGGCAGTATTGTCAGTTTCTGATTACTGAGATTCTGCCCATGATGGATAATAATGGAGGTTTTTCCATTGAAGGTCATCATCTAGTCAGTGAGTAGAGGAATAATTTAGGCTAAATAAGTCTGGGAGAGTCTGGGGGGAGACTTGAACTCCTAAAGTAAGATATGAGAAGTTAGTGCAGAGGATAGGTGAAGAGTTAGCTTGCCGCATCCCAGCTGTTGGATAAATGGAGAACTGTGATTAGCCCAACTTGGATTGGTATTCAGAAATTTTAGAGAATGTACAATGAGTTTGATGAATTTCTCAATGATGTTGTGGGAACGAAGAAAAGAGAATAACGTCACAATGATTTGTGATGCATATGGAAAGTCTGACACCTTGATGAGGGGTTCGATGGAGAGGGGGAGAGAGTGGGCACCCCTGTCTAGTTCCCTGGTGAAGAGTGAACTTGTGATGTTAGTCCATGGGTGATTACTGTATGAAGGAGAGGAGATAGAAGTTTAATCCAGTTAATGAACGACTCTGGGGCCAAACCTCCACAGAAAACAGGAAATTCCAGTTCACTCCAATAAAAAGTCTTTTTTCAAGGCCCAGAGTTGCTATGATGGTATGATTCTGAAAATTTGTAGAGTGATACATTATATTTTACACAGTCTATGGGTGTTGGTGGATGAAATTTATCTTTAATAAAGCCTTGCTGGTCTGGGTGGATAATGGATGGGGTGACCTCTACAATCTAAAAGGGCATTTTGCAATTATCTTATTGTCCATTATATGAGAAATTCAAGTAGCTGGATGCAGCAAATGTTAACCTTATTGGGCTAGAGGATGGTGAAATTGAGGCTGTGGTGGAACTAGTTGAAGACGTCCTTTCGTTTTGATTCATTAATCATTTTGATGAAAAGGAGCTGGTGATGGTCCAAAAAATTCTGTTTGTAGAACTCCAGCAGGAAAGCCCATCCGACCTGTGCTATTATCGGGCATCTGTTTCAGAGCACTCAAACAGTTCTTGCTGGAAAGTTATAGATTCTAGGTTTTTTATTTCGTCTCATTGAGTTGTGGTAATCTCGAAGCTGTTTAGGAAAGTATTCAGAATTCTGGTGTCAGGCTTATTTCTAAAGAGTAGTTATTGCAAAACTTCAAGTGGGGAAAACATGATTTATTTCCTTTCCAGTGAGCTGGTTAGCTTCCTGCTGAGTTTTATGACTGATTGCTGATTTTTTTTGTTACGCTATGGATTTTGATTGCTGGTATACCTGATTTATTGCCATGGTAGTTTTCTCCTGCCTTAGAGACGGTGAATCATAAATGGAGTGTGTTTATTGAGTATTTTCATTGAGTTTGAATTTATGTTTCCTGTTTTGCCTGTGTTTTCGAAGGTTGCTTGCATTGAAGGTTTCTTCTAAGAACTGTTTAATTTGTTGTTGAGTTCTACTCCTGTTCTTTTTTTTTCCTCTTTTTTTTGTATATTGAATATGAGATGATTCTTCCTCTGAGTACTGTTATTTCCTGCGTTTCCCCACAGAAGGAAGTGAGATGATTCAGGGAGCCGCTCATTTCTAGAAAGAATGCCCACTCTTCCAACAAAACTGATAAATTTTGGGCTTTGTAAGAGGGGATGGTTAAAACCATTTGCTAATTGGTCGCCAAGTTGGTTCAAGTGAGTGTTCCATTTAATTGCACTAAAGCATGATCGCTAATGACTGGTGGGATGAATAGTTGAATCAGAGAGAGATTTTTTCTATTATAGAGTTGTTGGTTAGAAAATAATCAATACGGGAAGAGAGTGGTGGACCTGGAGAGAAAAAGAGTAGCATTTGGAGCCCTGGGTGCTGAAGTCAGCCAACACCCGCCAAGGCCAGAACGCCAGAACTGTTTTAGAATGGTTTTCTGTGGATTGCCAGATTTGCTTGCTTTTAGAGTGATCAGATCGTCAAATGTGGGTCTAACACTGTATTAAAGTCGCCTGCAATTATGAGTACGGGAGCCCGAGAGAGTTGAGATGAGGTGAAGAGGTTCTGAAAGAAACTGCTGTTCAAGAGGCCATAAACATTAACAATTAAGTAGGGTATTGTGAATTGAGATGTTTGCGATGACAAAACGTCTTTCAAATCTGTGATGGTGGCTATGGATGAATGAGATTCTTTTGTTAATCAGAATGCAAACTCCCCTTTACAGTAGTTGTAATGATGAGAAAATGTGATGAATTGTCTTGATTTGATGCGGTGTAGTCTAATTCTGAGAGAGTTTTGTAGAGACATATGTCAGCTTTTAAACTATCCAAATGATTTTAAGATTTTCAGCCTCTTTTGCCTGAAAGATCCAACCCCACGGATGTTCCAGGTCAGAATGCAAGTGGTACCATGTTGTGATTGTACAAAGGAAAATGCTTGATAAGGTATTGTGTGTGAGTGTGTGTGTGCTGCTAGATAGGAGAGGGGGGGAAGGGGGGGTGGGAGGAATAGGTGTGGTCAAAAAAAGGAATGAGATGTAAAGGGTAGCTGAGAAGAATATAGAGCATGCGAGTGTAGAATTTGGTTCTGGATTGGTGACAGCATGAACATTTCCTGTTTACATTGAAACATACAGATCATAATTTGACTTTAGCCTATAGACACAAAAACAAAAAAACAGACATATGAATAAAGCAAACATGACAGACAAAACACCATGAATAAATATTAAAACATTAGAGAGCAAAAGAGAATGGGTGGGTAAGGGGAGTAAAAAGGAATGAAACATATGAAGAGAGAGAAAAGGTGATCCAAGCACAAGTAGGCAGTGGGTTAGAGAGAGTTGAGGGTGACAATGTTATAGACCAAGATGTATGTTGGCATGAGGGATGCTATAGCCAGGTAGATATTGGGTTATGAGACAGAGTTCCATTGGAATTATACAGTTTATCGAATTCTGAGAAAGTTGCTCGCTTGCCCCTTGGCCTGAGAGTGTTTTAATATGGGCAAGAGGGCCTCCTCTTCTTTTCCTGTATTACTGGGAATGATCATTAGTCCGGAATGAAGTGCCTTTCAGTTCTTTCCTTTGCTTTTGATGAGTTCTTTGTGTTTGAAGTGTCTCAATTGGACATAATTGGAGGAGGCTTTATTGTCTGGAAGTGAGACGGTGCACGGTGTGGAAGGCAATCTTGTCAACTGTTTCTATAGTTTGAGAGATGACGGCAAGAATTCTTTTGAACTGCTTTTGGGTCGCCGGGTGTATCTTTGTAGTTGGCAGGAAATTCCGGAAAAATGAGGTTATTGCAAGATGCTGCGCACTGGATAAATTCAGGATTGTTTCTTTCATGATCCATTTTCGCTGGTGAGTTGATTAACATGGTCGGATAAGTTTAGAAGATTTTGAGTTCACGGTTTTCTAATGCTAGTGGCTGACTGTGATTGGAAAATTCGAGGCTGGCTTTTAAGTCCTTAATATTCATGATGTTCCGTAGTATTGTGTTTGTTGTTTATGGATTGTAGTAAACTGACCTCGATGGATGTAGAAAGAAGCGTGTAGGTGATTCTGGTTCAGTCTCTGTTGAGTAGTCACGAGTGTTTCTGTTGGTCTCAGGATGACATAACGTCCAGAATGAAGAGTTGCCGCTGGGAAAAGGTGGAGCAGAACCGGTTTTTTGATGATAGAGAGGTAGTACATGGAGAAGAAAAATAAAGTTTTGTATTTCTGTTTACAAGCCAGTGTTCAGTGCGCTGCCATTTGGATCTCACCAAAGTCTCGTTACGTTCAGCTCTCACTACCTGCATGCTTGCATTAGTTAGCTAAACCTTTCAAAGAGGAGATGAAATTTCTAAAAGAGCTGGGTCTTGTGTGTGAGATGTGTTTGATTTAGCTCAGAGCTGGGGCAAATAGCCATGTAAGTGAAAACCAGTGTGTGTCCTGTTTGACTGGTTTGTGTTTGGACCAGGTGTGTGTGAGAGGTGTGTGTTCTTGTGTTTGACCTATGTAATGATTCATCTGATTCGGACCCCAGGGAAAGTCCTCCGCCCTGTGTCCATGGAGACACCTAGAGACTACCCCACCACTGAAGACCGCTGGCATCTACCCCACCAGGGGAACCATCCTCACGAACAGCGGGTGGTTGGATGCAACGCTTCCTGGTCCCCAATTGGGCTGAGACTGCCCAGCCTTCACACCAACTGGGTGGAGGAGTATCTAGAGAGGCTGACCCGGTACTCGGAAGGAGAGGTAAGACTATCCGGAGAACCCAAGTAGCATAACCCCTATCCATTAACTCCAGCCTGTGCTCTGCAGGGATGGCAGGTGCCCAGGCTGACCCAGAGATCAGTCCAGACACGAGGTGGAAGGAAGAGAACATGGTTCCCAGGAAGTGCTCCACCTCCAGCTAGGAAGACGCCCATGGCAATTAAAGTATTTCCCTCTCTTCACAGGCCAGTAAGTGGCATGTTTTAGTTACAGATCCCATCCTACAAATGCTTTTGAAGAATGCAGGTGAGAGGGAGTGGTGCTAGGGTTGTGGATGTTCTACTCTACCGGCATTTTGCAGTAAACCGGGGTTAGTGTATCAGGTGGCACAGAAAAATGGTAGGTGCATGAACGGCTCTTATTGCCACAGCCCACCGAACTACCGTACTATTTTGTTTACCCACCTTTGAGCCCACCTAGGGGTGGAAAAGCGAAAAGAAAGGATCTTGGCTGTTTGGCCAGGGGTGCACAAAATGATAGAACTATTGTCGTGGTTGCCCTGAGTGTCAGCGGGTGGCGCTTGGCCCACATATAGAAACCCGCTCATTCCGCCCATTGGGGCCCGTTTGAGAGATTTTGGACTGGACATCGTTGGGCCCTTGCGAAGAGTTCAGGGACATCAGTACATTCTGGTCATCCTGGACTATGCAACCCGATATCCGGAGGCCATCCCGCTGAGGAAGGCTACATCAGGCTTAATTAAGCCAGGTTGATACTTCTGTCCAACTAGTCTGGGGCTCCCGGGAATGACAGACAAGGTGTCATGTCAAAGTTATGAAGAACTCTGTACTCTGCTGAAAATCAAACAGCTGAGGCGTCGGTCTACCACCCCAGACAGGCGGGCTCGTCGAGCGTTTAACAAAACTCTAAAATCCATGCTGGGGCGATGGAAGATGGGCGCAACTGGGATCAACTGTACCATTACCTACTGTTTTACGGTGAGAGAGGTACATAATACGATCTACTGGTTTCACCTTTGAGCTCTGTATACAGACCCGAGGACTGCTGGACATGCTTCAGGAGGCCTGGGAGGGCAACCGATGCCGACGGACCTGATCGAGCATGTAGCCGGGGCCCATGAGAGAGAATGAAGGCTGTCTGTCCATGATCTTGTGAACACATGGAGACTGCTAGCAGCAGCTTATACAAGCCTCCCACCACAATGGGTCTACTCAGCCCAGAGTTTAAGCCCGGGGACCGAGTGCTGGTCCTGGTGCCAACCGTGGAGTGCAAATTCCTGGCAACCTGGCAGGGGCCATGAGTCATTGAGCGGGTGGGAGAGGTAAACTACAAGGTGAGACAGCAGGATAAAAGGCTGACAGATTTACCATGTTAACCTGTTAAAGAAATTGTACGCCAGAGGAGAAGTTGTTCAGTTGTCTACCCCAGGAGACCAAGGAACCCAGAGGGAGAGAAAGAGAAGAGGTTCAGGGTGGGTCCAAGCCTGTCCCACATCAGCAGCAGATGGCCTGGAGTTGGTGGATGCATAACCGAGATGTCTTCTCCTACCTGGGCACCGCAGGAGGTGGTCCAGCCACGAGATCGCACCATGCCTGGCAAAGAAAAAGAAAAAGGTAAACCAAGCGCCCTTGGTGGGAGGCACAAACAAAGTGTGGTGGTGGGAGGAGGTAAGGAAGATGGCTTGGGCTGGGGTGGTGAGAGTCCCCAAGAAGTGCCTGGGCAAGTCCCCATTGTACTGGTTCCCAAACCAGGCAGATTGGAATACGATTTTGCATGAAGCTATAGGAAATTAAGTAAAATTAATGGGTTTGATCGTGCATACCTCCAGGTGGATGACTTGATAGACTCCTTGGGGCATATACTGCATTCATAACCACCCTTGACCTCACCAAAGGCTGCAGCAGGTGCCCTACATTGAGAAGGTGAAGGCGACCTTCCATACCAGGGGAGCTCTGCGGTATGCCGGAAACCGTTTGGATATCCCTATGATGATGATCTAGTCGTCGATCTGTCAAAGTCCGATTGGGCCAACCGCGGGTACAGGCTGTGATTGGTGCTCGGGAAGCAGGGCTCACGGCAAACCCAAAAAGTGTAGGCTGGCCTTCAGCCCGAGACGAACTACTTGGGGTACGATTGGGGCGGGGTTGGCGGGTCGAAGCCTCAGGAAGCTGAAGTTCTGCGGGCCATACAGGACTGGCCACGGCCCATCACCAAAAACAGGTGAGGTCATTTTTGGGCTTCGCCGGCTACTACAGGCGGTTTAATGCGGATTTTGCTACCATTGCTGCACCTCTAACAGAGCTGACAACCAAGCGCCACTCACAAATGGTGGGGTGGGCTCCGGCGAGGTAGGCGCCCGTCGACCTGACAAGTCCTGTGTTCCCAGTCGATCCTGGTGGCGCCCGGACAAGAAGGACTTTATTGTCCAAGCCGGGCCGGCTTGGTGGGTCTGGGTGCTGCTTTTCGCCCAGGCATGGCCAGTGTGAGGGCATCCGTTTTCCTACCTCAGCAGGAAGCTACTTCCAAGGGAGAGGAACTATTCCCACTGTGGAAAGAATGCCTGGCTGTGACCTGGGCCCTGGAATCCCTGGGTTTCTACCTCCTGGGTCGGCGGTTCCGCAGTGGTGTCCCGGATCATGCCCCTCACAGTGGTGGCAGGAACGGGGAGACTAACAGTAGGTTACCAGATGGTTTTAAGCTTGCAAGCATTTGCTTTTCTGTTGTTCTGGGGCTGGCAAGCATACGGTATCTGGATGCCCTGTCGGTAGCAGCATGCTTCTTCACCCGGCGAGGCGTCGGTCTCGAGGGATGTGTGATGTCACGAGGCTGCGTTCTGGAGGGCCTTCCGTTCCCTGAGATGGCTGCAGTCCCGCGGGGACGGCATGGCTCCATCTGCTGGGGGGGCTGGAAACTCCACCCCTCCAAACCTGCGATATCCCAACACACCTGGGGCCGGTCAGGGGCCTGATGAGCTGAAGGGGCTTTTTTAAGGCCCAGGGCACAGTTGGTGGTTGAGAACAGCTCAAGTTGTATATCAGAGGAGCTACAGGCGGTCGAGAGTGGCACTTTCTACCTGAAGACTGGAATACCTGAAGACTGGAATAGCACACACAGAAGACTGGAATGCCTGCAGTTGGCCAGGCTGCTGATTGCTGTCTAAAAGTAAGGCTGAAGACTAGTTTTCACAAAAGAGATTTACCACAAGGGAATGGGACTATGACTTTTAAGTTTGAAGAAGAGACCATGTTTTAAGTTTTGGCCGGTTGAACAATCAACCTTATCCTTAGTTACCTTTTGAATTCCCAGAACTTGATTAAAAACCTTCCGTTATACCCTAATTTGTGTCCTTACGCACTGCTGAACTGTCCCACGCCGAGCCGTGTAGCCTCATGATATCACAGAAGCCGCGAAAGTGCCCAAAATGCGCGGTAATATGGCTGCTGAGTGGAGAGGGACTTACCTAAAAGGACTTTGGGTATACCCACATGTAACATCACTTCATGGTGCATTATCTGTCTTGCTTATGGAAAATTGGCCCATTATTGCACATCTCTAGTAATAGGTTTTGAAGCAAAAACACAAGTTTGTGAAATTGTAAAAAACTCTTGATTATATTGTTTTATTTCTTGTTTATGAAATGTTTACTCAGTGTTGCAGAGCATTTTCATGCATATGTGGTTATGGATTGTGTAGGTTACCTGATAGCCCAGTTTGAGAGGCGCAAGACACGTGACATTATTTATTTTTGCAGCCAATCACTGCTGTCATTTTATTTTATTGATTTGATCTCAGTCATAGAAGCTAAATTCGAAGGCAGGCCAAAGGTAAAATCCAACGAATCACATTCAACCCGCAAGCCAATAGTTGAATAGCCCTCTCCTAGAGCTTTTGGGATATTGCCACTGCTCCAACACTGAAAGGCACCGCTACAATGCCTGATCAAGCCAGGTTCAGCATAGCGTATGCCACTGTCTGCTCACGTTTTGACCGGACCAGGGCAAACACATTTTCGCTAGGTTCCTGCCGGAAATGCAGTCTAGTTATTATTTTTTTTATTATTTTTTTCCGTCTCCTAATTTTTTGTCAGCCCTAGCGCTCTAGGCCCTTTGAGACAGAGACACGTTCCAACTTTAAACGTCCGGTCAGTACCGTAAGTTGGTCGCGAAGATGACGCCAGGTGGGCGTGCTGTTCGTCCGCCATATTGGATTGAACAGAAAGCTAAATTTTTACAGGTCACTGTAATTTGGTCCGAACGCCACGAAACTTGGACGTACATTATCCTTGGACCAAGCCTCACAAATGTTAGCGGGAAGGATTTTTGATTTTCGAAAGCGTTGCCCCGGCTACAGCTAAGCAATCGGGCGGGCGAAGTTCAAACAGGAAGTTGTCATATCTCAGGAACACTGTCATATCGATACCAAATTTTGTATATGAACTGGGGACTCCAGTGTGAGGGGTGCATAAAAAAAAAGAAAGAAATATTCAAAAGTTTCCATCATATGGCAAAACCACCCACGGGTATTTGGTAACTCACACCATTCACCTTTTCACCATTCACCTTATTTCACAATGCCTTCCATGTATGCAACAATGTCTCAGAGCAGACACAATGTTCCAGGCAACCTTGTCCAATCATGAAATCCTTGCCTGCCATGGGATAGTGTGGACTTAGTAACTGAAATATTAAGGAGAACAGTAGCTATATATAGCTTACATAATAGAGTTGTTTTCACGGTATTCAAATTAAATTTTTCATTATATTGTTACATATCATGATGGGAGAGTTTATTAAAAATGTTACAAGTATGCAAATGCATATGTTTACGGGCATTTAGGTTTTACTGTGTTGTTTTGTTGTAAAGACATGCAAGGCATTCTGGGCCATGTAATGAACAGTGGTCGGCAGCACTCCATAGGCTACGATTAATATGAATAGGTGTTTCTGTAAACCTAGGGGACAATAAACAGCTATCTCTGTTACAAAACGAGCTGGTAATCGGCTCATTGAAGAGGGAACTATGATAAAAGATTGTTTTCCTAAAAAGCATGGGGTTGGACGAAAAGAATAAACAAAGCAATGTCAATGTTATGTTAAATAGCCTACCTATCTGAACGCTTAGGTGGCAACGTTGTATTACATTTCACTAGTGTAGCCTACTTGAAATACGGTGTGAGATTCCCAAGCAAGGAAGGTGCAAATATTATGTAATTTTATCATGGGAAATTATTGGAAATGTTATTTCTTGTTTATTCTTGCAAACCACACACATCCATTCGAATCACATCGTACACATTTAATACTGAAAGACTATCATTTCGCTTTATTTGATGTGCGCCTAGCAACACAGCCTTCAGAGCAAAAGATTCTAGAACAGGGCTTGTGAGAGACACGTTTTGAGTTTGTGGCCAAGAACCTAAAATATCGTTTCCATGTGCTGGATGGTGTGCATCCTTAATGAAAGTAAGTGTTTTATACAGTTAACGTTACAGACATAATGAGTCATGTTGTAGTGGTCAACATAAATGTGCCCCTTCTGTTATTAGGAATGCTTGTTGAGAAGCATGCTAAGCAGAGATTTAGTATCATTGATATGTTGCAATTGGGATTTATTTGAATATATTTGATATGAATGCTTTGCCGTCACGCGTGTAACTTTAGGCTATTTTTTTTTACAACAGTAATTCACTTAAGCACTTTAGCCTAAAAGTACAGTAGCACCTACGCCTGTGACAGCTTAAGGGAACTTGCATTGGTAAGCATAACTAAGGGATGCAGTAACACCACTAACAACCAAAACTAGCCTACTCATTGTCAACATGTACATGAAATGTAACGCTTTCATGTGAATCAAATTAAAATGTTTTCTTTGCAAACGTAGGCATAGGTATTATGGTGACAGATTAATTTAATAATGTTGCTGTGTGAATCACGGTAAGCGTGCAGGAAGTGGCCACTTCTTAATGGGACCCACCGTACGGAAGTGGGCTAGAAGTAAAATAGAGATGTTTTAAATAAGATAAGGTTAATCAGAATTCCCTACGATATGCCCGCTTTTGACAACAGCAGAGATAGAACTGGCCTTTGGCCATAGCAACCATCCATTTAGAACGACTGGCCTTCATAGCAACCAAAAGATCTGAGCTGTGTTGCAAATGTGAGGCAAAGTATAGAACGGTGATGAAACATACAGAGACAGGTCAAGAAATATAGTGCAATGTAGACAGTAGTATACAGTTGATTTACAGGACGGTGGTTTAAAAGCAATATGAAGTATTCCTTTATTCTGGAGATAGCTAGGCTACATCAATAGGCTCTCAAACAACCCCAGGCTCACAAAACAATCCCAAACAGACATAAGGTCTTTATAGAGCAAATCCATATAGATTATTTGTCAAATAAACCAGTAAAACATAATTTGTGGGATGGAATATATAACATTCACACTCATAGCTCAGATTTTAAAAAATAAATCTGCGAAAAAGTATCCTGACAAACAAGCAGCTTTTAATGCCTTGGTCATATTTCATAATTTCAATTCCTCTGCAGGTTACCTGATAGCCCAGTTTGAGAGGGGGGCAAGACGCAAGTGACATTATTTATTTTTTGCAGCCAATCACTGCTGTCATTTTATTTTATTGATTTGATCTCAGTCATAGAAGCTAAATTCGAGAAGGCAGGCCAAAAGGTAAAATCCAACTAATCCATTCAACCCATAAAGGCAATAGTTGAATAGAGCTTTTGAGGTATTGTCAATGCTCCAACACTGAAAGGCACTGTTAGAATGCTTGGATCAAGCCAGGTTCAGCATACAGAGGTCACTGTCTGCTCACGTTGGTGACCGGACCAGGGAAGCACACTTTCGCAGTCCCCCGAAATGCAGTCTAGTTCTTAATGTAATCATGAATGCAGTAGTCACTTTGGTAACGCTTTTAGAATAACATGTGCTTATTAGGTATTAACAGTGCATAATAAGCAGTTAACAATTCATTACTAACAGTTAGTTAACTGTTGTTATCCTTTAATAACATTAACTAACTGTTAACATGCAGCTTGTAAGTGTTAATAAGGAGCCTTTTAAGTTACTTACAAGCATGTTGTTAACAGTTGTAAGTGTTAACTAGCTTGTTAATGCTTGTTAATGGTGTATAAGACAAAGAGGTGGATAACTAATAAGCTTTATAAGACCTTTCTTACCTATTTGTGCGTACATTTTGCAGCCCCCAATCTAAAGCGAGGGACCATGTAGCCTATAGTTCCACAAGCCCAACCTTCTATCTCTCTGTATACTGTAGCTCTCTATATCTAGCTTGGTTTAGCTGTGAGAAATGCACCTTCAAAATTGTTGCAGTGAGCAGGACCGAACCCCGGTTTCCAGCGTGAGGGGTGCATCGCTACTTGTTGAGCTACACTATTGTTCCTAATTTGTTGATTAAAATGTTCATTTTGATTCTATACTATTCTATATCATACCAGCTATGCTTTTACAAATATGTTTCTGATGGAAAAGTGGTGTACCTTGGGCTATGGTCAATCCTAAAGGGCAGTTCCAGCCGCTATGGATGTGACAATTGGACTCATATTGGTAAACAATCCTAAAGGGCGGTTTCATTATGGATGTAGCGTGTCTGAACCAGTCCTCGACAAACTAATATAAAACACATAATAATAAGTAGTGAATTTTTATATGAAACAATTGGAAATAGTAATCATGAAAAACTAGCGATGAAATTATTGCTTCCTCAGTGCCCACTAAGATCCACAGGAAGAATCAGGACAACAAGTCATTTAAAATATAAAAAAGAAATGTATTTTTCTTTACACCGTCATCAATTTTGGTCAATGATTCCGGTTACTGAAACACCAGGGAACATGAAACTTGCGGCCACTCCCTAAATAACTAGCCCTACCTGAACCGTTGCAACCCAAGATGACAAAATATTTATGGTATGTTAGTCTCAAGAGCCCACATCAACCTGTTACCCATAACCGTTCCTCCCGTGAGCTCCCCAGGGGCCACTCCAGGCTGGGGCGGGAGAGGGTGGTCGTCCTGCTCCTGCAGGCTGCGCTCCTCCCTGTAATGCGCTCTCTTCTCTCTGTCTCCCTTGCAGGTAATTGCTGGTGTGGGGCGGCATAAGGCATTCCCATTACGCTACTAACCATCAGGTGTATAAAGGGTACACGGTGCACCCTGAGGGGGGCTGGGCTGGGTGTATAAAGGGTACACGCAGTGCACCCCTGGAGGGGCTGGGCCGCGGTATAAAGGGTACACGGTGCACCCCTGGAGGGGGGGCTGGGCCGCGGTATAAAAGGGGGTACGGTGCA
>NW_025962262.1:0-18000 GCF_017589495.1 Alosa alosa
CACCAAACTCCCTGACAGAGCTGGACCTGAGTCACAATGACCTGAGAAATTCTGGAGTTCAGCTTCTCTCTAAGGGACTGTCTAGTCCTAACTGCAAACTGCAGACATTAAGGTTGGTGTTAGAAATGTCTTTGTAAAGGATTATTATTAGGACTAGTGTGGCACATTATGGTTTGGTTGGTGTTTTTTATGTGTCTTAAGGCCTGTCCACACCAAGTCAATTTTTTCGGATGAAATTCACACAAAATTAAGCAGGTTAATAAACACAGTTATTTTAATTAGTCTGTACTCACTGAGGACGAAATGAAAATGAAAAAAAAATGCAATAATAAAAAAAAAACATTCGAAACTGTCTCGTTTGATGTGAAATTTCGTATGCCATAGAGTTCCTGACCAATTAAATAACGGCTTTTTATAGGGTTCCGATGTCAGCGATGTCATAAGTAGAATGACAAGCAGAAAAGGCTGACACAATGTATGATATTGTATTGTATGATATTGTATATGAGATATGTCTCATTAGGCCTATATGCCAAAGTCACAAAGAATTTACGTTACATCAGACTTTCCCAGGTTTTCAAGAGTGAGAACTCCACCACAGACAGCTTTCCCCACCACCTAACCATCATTTCACACAAGGACGTCGTTAGACCTATTTTGGGGGAGCTGAAGGCACCCTAAGATGATCAAAAGCCCCCTTAAAATATATAGTAACTAGGTGTACCGCAGAGCGGTACAAAATATGACCGCCGCCCAGTCAAGCACATGTTTTCCACAAATATAAGTCACGCTGAAAGGCATATATGATTCTAACCGTCTCACTGAATTGCATTATGCACACTCAATTCTCACTGGTATCTGCTAGACAACAAGTACCAAAATATGATTAGTTCATAGATTTCACATGTAATATACATTTTATACAACCCCACCCCCATCTTGCCTGTTCATAATTCTGAGAAATTCTTGAATTGTGTGGATGTGTGTGTGTACATGTTTATGTTTATGGGTGTGTGGGTGGGTGTGTGTGCGTGCATGTGCATGTGCTTGTGTGTTTGCCTGTTTATGTGCCTGTGTGTGTGCATGTGCATATGTCTACTGTGTGAGTATGTGTCATACATAGGATTACTCTGAATGTATGTGTGTGCGTGTGTATCTGTTTATGCACATGCGTGCATATGGAATGGGTTTACATGACCCCTGGAGGCAAACATACGCAAAAAATTCATCCTAGGCCCTACCCTCCTTTCGGGGGGTCCAGTCCAGCGGGGGGGCTACAGATCAAAATGAAAAACGATGGTTCCATGCTATCCATGTGGGGTTACATGCCCACCAAGTTTTGTACCCCAGTCTTTCAGTGTCGGGAATCCTTGTTGGTGTCATGCGGTCACTAAATGTACACATAAATTATTTTATTGTAAGGCCCCCATGAGCGAAAGTCCACGAAACTTGGCATGCATTAGGAGGGTGTCATAATGATCCTACACTTTCAATTTTGTGCAGTTTTGACCATGTCAGCCAGAGATATTGTGATGAAAACACCTAATGTTTTGCTTTTTAATTTTTTTTTTTTAATTTTTAACTAGGGTAGCTATACATGAAATAAGTGGTAATGGCCCCACGGTTTTCGAGATATTCACAGAAAACTGTCTCCGCCACCTACAGGCCAGTTGGTGTATAGTAACATAAATTAATTTATTGTGTGGCTCCCCATGAGCGAATTCCCGAAACTTGGCGTGCATTCAGAGGGTGTCATAATGATCCTACACTTCCAATTTTGTGCAGTTTTGACTATGTTTGGTCACAGATACGTGATTACAACACCTCATTTTTACTTTTTGTGTTTAACTCATTGAGTGCCAACAACGTAATATTACATTTTTTCCTTCCCATCGTTGAGTGCCAAAAGCGTAATAATACGTTTTTTAGTTTTTTTAAATTACGAATCTAGACACTCTAACACACCTTATATGTGATTTTGGGAACTCTGTGATGAATTGAAATGAAATATATGACGATCGTGAAACTCATGAAAACGCACAATCTGGACATTTTATCTGGACATTTTATCATAACTCGGTTGCCGCTTTGGGTCGAATCAGTGACGCATGCACGTCAGGTCAAAACCAGGCCATTTTCATGGGTCTATCACTAGGTGGCAGTCTCGCCTGGTCTCGCTGATCACTTCCCGGAACGTTTACACAAGTAAGTAACAGGCAACACTTCATATTTCATGAAAGACGTTATATCTCCATTTCTAGAAAAACATTTTGATGAAAACTAGCCACTGTTTAGCTTGGGATTTCTCAGGAACAGAAGGCGTGTAGAAATACACGGTTTGCACCCACCCGAGCTTAAAGCCTCACCTTTTAATCGAGCTATTGTATGTGTTCATAGCTATAACACAGAATATGCTGTGGCTGTACAAAAATCATCAACAATGGTCTAGATTGCTGGCACTCTAGGACAAAGCTCCCGAAAACAGCTTGGCATTCAATGAGTTAACATTCTTTGTGAATATGGGCCCAGACTGACCTGCCGAGCAAATTCAATGTTAATGCCCGTACACACAAGTCCGATTTTCCTTTTCATTATTATGACCGCCCGGCGCCTTGTAGCGCGGTGGTCATATAGGTTTAGTCAGATTTTTTTTTTTTTTTTTTTTTTTTTTTTTTCTTTTTCGCATGTCCAAATTTCCGTCAATGATTCCCGGGACACTGAAAGACCGGGGTAGACAAAACTTGGTGGGCATGTAACCCCATATGGATAGCATGGAACCATCGTTTTCGTTTTGATCTGTAGCCCCCACGCTGGACTGCACCCCGAAAGGAGGGTAGGGCAGACACAGTTTTCTGTGAATATCTCGAGAACCGTGGGTTTAGGAGGACCACCTTTTTTTTGTATGTTGATCTCAAGGGGCCATGTCAGCCCATTCCATAACCACTAATTTCATGTATAAGCGCCACCTAGTTAAACACAAAAAGTAAAAATGAGGTGTTGTAATTGTAGGTATCTGTGACCTAACATAGTCAAAACTGCACGAAATTGGAAGTGTAGGATCATTTTGACACCTTCTGAATGCACGCCAAGTTTAGGTGGAATTTTGTTCATGGGGGCCACACAATAAATTAATTTATATTACTATACACCAACTGGCCTGTAGGTGGCGGAGACAGTTTTCTGTGAATATCTCGAGAACCGTGGGGGCCTAGGGGGTCCACCTTTTTTGTATGTTGGTCTTAAGGGGGCATGTCAACCCATCCCATTACCACTTATTTCATGTATAGCGCCACCTAGTTAAAAATTAAAAAGCAAAAAATTAGGTGTTTTCATCTCAATATCTCTGGCTGACAAGGTCAAAACTGCACGAAATTAAAAGTGTAGGATCATTATGACACCCTCTGAATGCATGCCAAGTTTTGTGTACTTTTCGTTCATGGGGGCCTTACAATAAAATAATTTATGTGTACATTTAGTGGCATACACCAACAAAGGATTCGGGACACTGAAAGACCGGGGTACACAAAACTTGGTGGGCATGTACCCCCACATGGATAGCATGGAACCGTCATTTTTCGTTTTCATCTGCAGCCCCCCCGCTGGACTGGACCCCCCGAAAGGAGGGTAGGGCAAACACAGTTCTCTGTGAATCTTTTATGGTATGTTGGTCTCAAGGGCCCACATCAACCTGGCTCATAATCACTCATTTGTGATTTGCCCCCCCCCCCCCGGTAAAAAATGAAAATCAGTAGGATTAAAAGAAAGCCAAAATAAATATTCATCATCATCATCATGGCTGCATTTTTCAGTATTGGTGGTTTATCGTTTGTCCACTAGATGGCGATCGTTGCAGTGAGGCGTAATTTTGTTGGAAGTTAAAAGTGGGTTGGAAAAAACAATGGGCCTTCATACAAGGACTGTAATTTACATAGCGAACATCTAATAAGGATAGGGACGATGTTCACATGAAGTGTAATTCCCATTTCTTCTTGAAGCGAAATAAATCTCAGGATGTTTATCGGACATGCTTGGTTTTACTGCAGGATGCGTTAATCTTGTAATATCAATAAGGACCTAGGTAATGTTACCGTTAAGCGTTGGTTGAGTGATGGAGGCATTTGATTTATTGCATTTGTAGAAAACTATAAATGCGGTTATACCAAACAAATTGATAGCAGCACTGTTTGTATCTTTCGACTGTCATTTATTGCCGTGCTACAAAATCATTCTGTGCAATGGAAGATTTACCAACGTTACACCGGTCTGATACAGTTTTGCCTATACATGCGTGAGACTGAGACGCCTGTTTATTTTGTTTTAAGTGCGTGCAGGGTGTGAGAGGGGAATCGATGTGCTTTGATTACAGCTTGGTAGTTGTAGTCTGTGAAATTAAAAAGCACGTGTGTGTGAAGTATCAAACAATGACACCTTCATTTCATTATGGCTGTTTTAGCAAAACACCTTAAGCTACTGTGTAGTGGGTCCCATTTAAGTGGCTACTTCATTGGCGCTTTCCTTGACTCATGGAGCTGCGTGAATGTTATTACAACTTTTCGCCCGCGATATGACAGTTTAAGTCCGCTTGATACTGTAAGGCGTAAGCCATTGGTTTCCAAAGGAGATTTTATTTGTGTCGCCAGCATAGCCTATTGACAATTTATGTTGTCATTAGGCCTACCTTATAATCCTACCTGTAGCTTAGGGAAGCTAACAACTTTCTATTAGGATCTAGTATGTTAGTTACCGTTTTGTCATAACTCCCTGATGCATTTTTGCATTTAGAATAGCCAGAGCGTGTATATCTCAATCGGAAAATTAAACAATATCGGGTGCCTATGGACTAGGCTGGGTGAACCCAGCCTGATCTGCCCGCTATTTATTTTTTGATTTCTTAAAAGATTGAGCTTGGTCTGATGAAAGCCAGACTAGCCATGGACCTCAGTTAAACAATGCAAGGGAACATGAATCAGCCTATATTTGCACTAACAATAACGGACAAAAGCTCTTCAACTTTGGCCCGTTAAAATGTGTATGAACAGTCTAGCGGCGCATTTCATCAAGGCCCATTTGGACATGTCAGTTATTTGCACCACTGGTTAGATGTAAAACAGCATTTTCGTTTCAGACTAGGCTACTGTTACTTAATTTGTGCATTAACAATAGCGTTTCAGACTACTGTTACTTAATTTGTGCATTGACAATAAAGTATTACATGAACTAAAGATGACTAAAATCTTATGTAGAAGAAGAAACATTCACAAAAAATCCATCCATCCAAAATGACCTTTGTTTTGATAGCTGTTGAAAACGACATGGAACTGACAGAGATGGTTTTGTTTATAAATACATAAAAAATAAATAAATAAATAACATTATGCTGATACCTTTTGCTTTTCCCAAATACAATGTAGCCTACAGGTGTAAGTGACCTTTCATCAATCCAGTTGCAATGGATGAACTGTGATGAACTGCCCTACTTGTGATTGTTTAGAGATTTTAAAGGTTTTATAACAATTCTACATCTTCTTTGGCTATTCTACAATCTATTCACCTTTTCAGCACCAGTAGGGTACTTTCTGTGCAGCCCCACACACACTCAGGCATGCCAAATAAGCATACACAAAAGTTTCAAGAGTGGGGATGGAGTAAAATATGGAGACAAATTGAAGTGTGATTTATTTTCGCGGAACGGATGTACAGGACTGAGCGGCGGTCATATTTTGTACCGCTATGCGGTACATCTAGTTAGCTTTTGCTGTGTGTTGGATCATCGTCATACAAGCTGATCAATTTTTACCACTTGTTGCAGCAGTGCGATTTTATCCCATGCTCATTTCTACAGGCTGTCTCTGTGCCTCCGCTCCTTAGCAGACACATTTTGACGTAGCCTGCGTGTGAAATGGTTTCGTGAGATGTACATGATATAGGCTATGGCCGTTTTATAGCGTGTTGGCGTATAGCATTTTGGCATGTAACATTTTAAATGAGGCCTTGCCTACAGTACAACTTGTTAAGCTACACCAGTCCGCCCAAATGGCATACCTCGAGTCCAATATCACGGGCACCCTGGCTGCAGCTTGCAGATCAGGGCTAGGCTCAATGTGGGGCAGAGTGCAACGTTGAGCTCAGCCCAAAATCAGCTCGTCATTCCCTGCTGACCTCTCTGTGTCCGTCTATTTACCCGGACTCGGAGTTCAAATTTTTCTCAAGGAAGAATGCTTAACTGGGGTGGGTGTATGGTGCACTAATAGACACTAATAGAATAGACAAGGGATGGCCGTAAGCTTTAATTTCCCCAGCACCTCTCAAGCCAATGCACGGTTCCATGAATGATCAAGGCTATAATCTGTTTCAAATCTTGATGATTTTATGAGTTCTCCCTGCTTACTGAAAGTCGCTGTGTGAACCTGCGTGACGTGAGTGCGAGAAATAGAATCGAAATATTAAAATAATGCATCGGACTTGGTGTGTACACTTTGAGTTCAAAAATTTCACACACAAATTTTTCGCATTTTCTGTATGTATGTGTTTTATGTATGTGTATGTGATTTGGCATGGGAATGATCTGCGAAAGATCACTTGATTGTGTTGATTTATCGGGGCACATTGTATCCCTTAGATTTATCCATCTCTGCAATATTTTGTCTTTATTTGTGTTGTTATGCAGACTTGCTGAATGCAAACTCTCAGAGAACGCCTGTGGAATTGTGGCTGCTGTTCTACAGTCAACAAACTCCCTGACAGAGCTGGACCTGAGTCACAATGACCTGAGAGATTCTGGAGTTCAGCTTCTCTCTAAGGGACTGTCTAGTCCTAACTGCAAACTGCAGACATTAAGGTTGGTGTTAGAACTGTCTTTGTAAAGGATTATTATTAGGACTAGTGTGGCACATTATGGTTTGGTTGGTGTTTTTAGGATGAAATTCACACAAAATTAAGCAGGTTAATAAACACAGTTATTCTAATTAGTTTGTACTGAATTTGTTGCAATGTGTGTTTGATGTGAAATATGTGTGTGACCAATCAAATGTGATTTTGCAGGGTTCGAGGTCATCGATGTCATGGTTTTGAAAGTGGGATGAAAAAGTTATGTCTGTCATTACAGTCACCGAGGTTGATAGTGCGTATCGAATTGTGTGCTGTGCATGCGTGTGTCCTTGTGGGTGTGCCTGTGTGTGTGCATGCATGCATGCATACATATGTCTACTGTGTGTGTATGTGTTATACGTATGTTTACTGTGAATGTATGTGATCACTTGATTGTGTTGATTTAACGGGGCACATTGTATCCCTTAGCTTTATCCATCTCTGCAATATTTTGTCTTTATTTGTGTTGTTATGCAGATTTGCTGAATGCAAACTATCAGAGAAGTCCTGTGGAATTGTGGCTGCTGTTCTACAGTCACCAAACTCCCTGACAGAGCTGGACCTGAGTCACAATGACCTGAGAAATTCTGGAGTTCAGCTTCTCTCTAAGGGACTGTCTAGTCCTAACTGCAAACTGCAGACATTAAGGTTGGTGTTAGACATGTCTTTGTAAAGGATTATTATTAGGACTAGTGTGGCACATTATGGTTTGGTTGGTGTTTTATGTGTCTTAAGGCCTGTCCACACCAAGTCCAATTTTTCGGATGAAATTCACACAAAATTAAGCAGGTTAATAAACACAGTTATTCTAATTAGTCTGTACTCACTGAGGACGAAATGAAAATGAAAAAAAAAAAATGCAATAATAAAAAAAAAAAACATTCGAAACTGTCTCGTTTGATGTGAAATTTCGTATGCAATAGAGTTCCTGACCAATTAAATAACGGCTTTTTATAGGGTTCCGATGTCAGCGATGTCATAAGTAGAATGACAAGCAGAAAAGGCTGACACAATGTATGATATTGTATTGTATGATATTGTATATGAGATATGTCTCATTAGGCCTATATGCCAAAGTCACAAAGAATTTACGTTACATCAGACTTTCCCAGGTTTTCAAGAGTGAGAACTCCACCACAGACAGCTTTCCCCACCACCTAACCATCATTTCACACAAGGACGTCGTTAGACCTATTTTGGGGGAGCTGAAGGCACCCTAAGATGATCAAAAGCCCCCTAAAAATATATAGTAACTAGGTGTACCGCAGAGCGGTACAAAATATGACCGCCGCCCAGTCAAGCACATGTTTTCCACAAATATAAGTCACGCTGAAAGGCATATATGATTCTAACCGTCTCACTGAATTGCATTATGCACACTCAATTCTCACTGGTATCTGCTAGACAACAAGTACCAAAATATGATTAGTTCATAGATTTCACATGTAATATACATTTTATACAACCCCACCCCCATCTTGCCTGTTCATAATTCTGAGAAATTCTTGAATTGTGTGGATGTGTGTGTGTACATGTTTATGTTTATGGGTGTGTGGGTGGGTGTGTGTGCGTGCATGTGCATGTGCTTGTGTGTTTGCCTGTTTATGTGCCTGTGTGTGTGCATGTGCATATGTCTACTGTGTGAGTATGTGTCATACATAGGATTACTCTGAATGTATGTGTGTGCGTGTGTATCTGTTTATGCACATGTGTGCATATGGAATGGGTTTACATGACCCCTGGAGGCAAACATACGCAAAAAATTCATCCTAGGCCCTACCCTCCTTTCGGGGGGTCCAGTCCAGCGGGGGGGCTACAGATCAAAATGAAAAACGATGGTTCCATGCTATCCATGTGGGGTTACATGCCCACCAAGTTTCGTGTACCCCAGTCTTTCAGTGTCCCGGGAATCCTTGTTGGTGTACGGTCACTAAATGTACACATAAATTATTTTATTGTAAGGCCCCCCATGAACGAAAGTCCACGAAACTTGGCATGCATTCGGAGGGTGTCATAATGATCCTACACTTTCAATTTTGTGCAGTTTTGACCATGTCAGCCAGAGATATTGTGATGAAAACACCTAATGTTTTGCTTTTTAATTTTTAACTAGGGGGCGCTATACATGAAATAAGTGGTAATGGCCCTACGGTTTTCGAGATATTCACAGAAAACTGTCTCCGGCCACCTACAGGCCAGTTGGTGTATAGTAACATAAATTAATTTATTGTGTGGCTCCCCATGAACGGAATTCCACGAAACTTGGCGTGCATTCAGAGGGTGTCATAATGATCCTACACTTCCAATTTTGTGCAGTTTTGACTATGTTTGGTCACAGATACCGGCGATTACAACACCTCATTTTTACTTTTTTGTGTTTAACTCATTGAGTGCCAACAACGTAATATTACGTTTTTCCTTCCCATGCGTTGAGTGCCAAAAACGTAATATTACGTTTTTAGTTTTTTTTTTAAATTACGAAACTAGACACTCTAACACACCTTATATGTGATTTTGGGAACTCTGTGATGAATTGAAATGAAATATATGACGATCGTGAAACTCATGAAAACGCACAATCTGGACATTTTATCTGGACATTTTATCATAACTCGGTTGCCGCTTTGGGTCGAATCAGTGACGCATGCACGTCAGGTCAAAACCAGGCCATTTTCATGGGTCTATCACTAGGTGGCAGTCTCGCCTGGTCTCGCTGATCACTTCCCGGAACGTTTACACAAGTAAGTAACAGGCAACACTTCATATTTCATGAAAGACGTTATATCTCCATTTCTAGAAAAAAATTTTGATGAAAACTAGCCACTGTTTAGCTTGGGATTTCTCAGGAACAGAGGCGTGTAGAAATACACGGTTTGCACCCACCGAGAGCTTAAAGCCTCACCTTTTAATCGAGCTATTGTATGTGTTCATAGCTATAACACAGAATATGCTGTGGCTGTACAAAAATCATCAACAATGGTCTAGATTGCTGGCACTCTAGGACAAAGCTCCCGAAAACAGCTTGGCATTCAATGAGTTAACATTCTTTGTGAATATGGGCCCAGACTGACCTGCCGAGCAAATTCAATGTTAATGCCCGTACACACAAGTCCGATTTTCCTTTTCATTATTAGCTTTTGCTGTGTGTTGGATCATCGTCATACAAGCTGATCAATTTTTACCACTTGTTGCAGCAGTGCGATTTTATCCCATGCTCATTTCTACAGGCTGTCTCTGTGCCTCCGCTCCTTAGCAGACACATTTTGACGTAGCCTGCGTGTGAAATGGTTTCGTGAGATGTACATGATATAGGCTATGGCCGTTTTATAGCGTGTTGGCGTATAGCATTTTGGCATGTAACATTTTAAATGAGGCCTTGCCTACAGTACAACTTGTTAGGCTACACCAGTCCGCCCAAATGGCATACCTCGAGTCCAATATGCGGGCACCCCTGGCTGCAGCTTGCAGATCGGGGCTGGGCTCAATGTGGGGCAGAGTGCAACGTTGAGCTCAGCCCAAAATCAGCTCGTCATTCCCTGCTGACCTCTCTGTGTCCGTCTATTTACCCGGACTCGGAGTTCAAATTTTTCTCAAGGAAGAATGCTTAACTGGGGTGGGTGTATGGTGCACTAATAGACACTAATAGAATAGACAAGGGATGGCCGTAAGCTTTAATTTCCCCAGCACCTCTCAAGCCAATGCACGGTTCCATGAATGATCAAGGCTATAATCTGTTTCAAATCTTGATGATTTTATGAGTTCTCCCTGCTTACTGAAAGTCGCTGTGTGAACCTGCGTGACGTGAGTGCGAAATAGAATGCGAAATATTAAAATAATCGCATCGGACTTGGTGTGTACACTTTGAGTGCAAAAATTTCACACACAAATTTTTCGCATTTTCTGTATGTATGTGTTTTATGTATGTGTATGTGATTTGGCATGGGAATGATCTGCGAAAGATCACTTGATTGTGTTGATTTATCGGGGCACATTGTATCCCTTACATTTATCCATCTCTGCAATATTTTGTCTTTATTTGTGTTGTTATGCAGACTTGCTGAATGCAAACTCTCAGAGAACGCCTGTGGAATTGTGGCTGCTGTTCTACAGTCACCAAACTCCCTGACAGAGCTGGACCTGAGTCACAATGACCTGAGAGATTCTGGAGTTCAGCTTCTCTCTAAGGGACTGTCTAGTCCTAACTGCAAACTGCAGACATTAAGGTTGGTGTTAGACATGTCTTTGTAAAGGATTATTATTAGGACTAGTGTGGCACATTATGGTTTGGTTGGTGTTTTATATGTGTTTTAAGGCCTGTCCACACCAAGTTCAGTTTTTCGGATGAAATTCACACAAAATTAAGCAGGTTAATAAACACAGTTATTCTAATTAGTTTGTACTCACCGAGGACGGAATTTGTTGCAATGAAAAAAAACATTCGAAACTGTCTCGTTTGATGTGAAATATCGTATGCGATAGAGGTCCTGACCAATCAAATAATGATTTTGCAGGGTTCCGATGTCATCGATGTCATGGTTTTGAAAGTGGGATGAAAAAGTTACTAAAAAGGCTACAAGCTGTCATAACAGTACAGTCACCGAGGTTGATAGTCACGTATCGTAACCATGCTAATTACCAACCAATTATTTTGAAAATTCTAAAACTATTGTTTTTTAACACTTCAAAATAACATTTGATAAATGAACCTTACATTTTTCAGTAACCATAGGTGTGTAGATTTGAACAAAATCTAGTTTGGTTCTTACCGCTTTTACTGCCTGAAATATCCAATTTTTTTTACCTATTCCCATCACACAGAATTCATGTCGCAATTCAAAATTCCACTGGAGCTCCAAGCAGATTTGTACACACAGCCTTACAAGACTGATACACTTATGGTGTGGGTGCTTGTGTTTCTTTAGGAATCCGTCTTGGTTTGTATAGAAATGAATATTAAGTGACACATACACGTAAGAGGTTGGTCATACGGGACGGTTGGTAATACGTGACGTTCCGATATTCTTTTCAGGACGTGGCAGTTTCTTAACGTTGAAGTCATTTGGTGGCTGAAGCAGTAACTGCAAGTGCTAAATAGATCAGCAAGAGAGTATTAACACATCCCGGTACAAACATCTTGGGAGCTGTTTACTGTCGATCGGGAAGGACAGAGAAGAGGGAGTGTCTGCCATAGTGGGACTAACTTAGCGTTAACGTTACAACTTGGTGGACGTTGGAAAAGCCTTGAGTGGAAACCGTTAGCCTGGAAGCTCACCGCGTGCGTAGCCAACTTTCCCAACTCAACAGCGATTCTCAGGGCAACGGTTGCCTCTCGTCTTCCCTGCCCACCAGTGACCAGTCTCTGCTGCTGGCCCTGCTAAGAGGTGTTTGTGTTTGTTGTTTGTCGCCTCAAATGTACTGTAGCCTACGGTTTGCTTTACACATTCTTTTAGTGACCTAGTGGCACAGTCAACGTAGATTAAGCCTAACATGTAGACTAGTTAACACGGAGGATTTTTCTTGAAAGAAAAGTCGGTGTCCATGGACTGAACCTGATGGGCTCAACCGATTGTGTTTCGTGGTTCGACTGCACTGCACTGGCCTACAGTATGTCATATGTGACGTGTTAAGTATACATCTTCACTCTGGGGTTTCATGACGTATCTGGTGTGTACAGGCTTTTAATTATAAAATGCCCCCCCCCCCCTCTCTCTCTCTCAGACTCAGCAAGTGTGGTGTGTCAGATGAAGGTTATGTTTGCCTGGCTCTGGCCATGATGATAAACCCCTCCTGTGTGAAAGAGCTGTACGTGAACAACAATCATTCTGGAGGATCAGCACAGAAGCTGTTATCTGCTACACTGGAGGATCCTCACCGCAAAGTTGAAACACTTCAGTATGTAATCTAGAGAACCAGAAACATCAAGTTGTAGTCTGGATTTATTTGTTTATTTAAATTGTATGTGTTTGTTTATTTATTTATATATACATACATACATACATACATACATACATACATACATACATACATACATACTTACCAGGGTAGGAATTTCACGGCAGCCACGACGGCCATGGCCGTCGATGCCCCTTGCGTTTGCCGTGATGCCCCTTTGAAAATCAGAGGTTTACAGGCCACAGTGGCCTTGGTGCCCCCTTCTTTCAATATTTTGCTTTGCGTCAGACTAATAGCTATTTTTATTTAGCCTATATCCTGTCAAAATAATCTTAGCATTCACAGCGCAAATTAATTTTGTCTTTCACGCAGTGGAGTGACAGTGCACGGCAAGAAAGTGCGTCCAAAATCACCCATTCTTCTCAGTTGAACTGCTCCCGAAGTAGCCTACTCATCACACAGACATCAGAAGTATCACATCACATGAAAGAGCTTTTTTCAGCTTTTAAACGATGTTAGCTGCTAATTGCTGTGGTGAACGGTTTGCGAGGAAAGTAAATATTATAAGGGTAAGGCTATTTGCACCCCTGGTACAATTAGCAGTGTATGCTATTCGTACCCTGGTGCAATTGACCTGTCGCTAAGCTCCGCCCCCCACTGTTACCGTGTGAAAACTCGGACAAATAAACCAGACTTGATTAGAAATACATTGTGGACAATGGCAGCTGGCAGTATATGAAAGCAGGCTTTGAGGACGTTTTGGTCGATAAAATATTTACTTTCCTCCAGAAGCTATCAAAAGGGACTTAATTATGCTATTATATGGAGGGGTGTATTCAAAACTTTAGAATACATACAAGGTGACAAGCAGTTGTGGCGAGTAGCCGTGCAAATCACCGTGCAAAAACCACTGACGTTAATGCTAGCTAGCTAGCTAGTGGAAGATTGATACTAAGATATGTTAGGTTACGTTAATATTTGATGTAGTAAGAATATAGTAGTTGGTTAATGGGCATTTTCATCTTGGGATTTAACAGGGACCCTGTGCCCACGTTGTTGGCTTAGTAGCCTACATTACGTCGAGCTGTTGCAAACGCGAGAGACGTCCTGTAGGCTACTGTTGATGAAAATATACCCCGTTTTCTAGCCTCTCGGGGTACCGGCTATCAGTATTACACGTCCCCCATGCAAAACGTTTGACCATGGTTATTCGTCTGGGTTTTTTGAGTTAATAAACTCCATAAATAACCATTAATTTGTCATTTTATGCCTCCTCCCTGTTGTTTCCTATGGAGTTGTCCGAGCTGATGTCCGAGTCCCGTTGAGGCTGGACTGTCATCATCAGCGTTCTAAGGGTGGCGCTTAGCGACAGGTCAATTAGAAGTGAATTATATTCATACCCCGGTGCACACAGCAATGTGTCCTATTAGTACCCCGTCTGGTACAAATATCAATGTATGCTATTCGTACCCCGGTGCACACAGCAATGTGTTGTTCTATTAATACCCCGTCTGGTACAAATACCAGTGTATGCTATGTGTACCATTTATTCTGGCATATTGATCACACAATGTAATAACTAGATGTACCGCAGAGCGGTACAAAATATGACGCCGCCCAGTCCAGCACATTTTTTCCACAAAAATAAGTCACGCTTGTCAAATTGTGTTCATTTTCTACTTTGTTCCTTTTTTGTGTGTTTGTAATTGAGTGTTTGCAGAGTGTGTGGTTGTTTTTGTGTATATGTGTTTTGTGTGTGTGTGTGTGTGTGTGTGTGTGTGTGTGTGTGTGTGTGTGTGTATGTATGTGTGTTTTTGTGTTTGTGTTGTGTGTGTCATGTGTGTCCATGTACTGTATGTGTGTGTGTGTGTGTGTGTGTGTGTGTGTATGTATGTGTGTTTATGTGTTTGTGTTGTGTGTGTCATGTGTGTCCATGTACTGTATGTGTGTGTGCATGTGTGTGTGTGTGTGTGTGTGTGTGTGTTTATGTGTCTTTGTGTATGTGTGTGTGTGTGTGTGTGTGTGTGTGTTTTGTTTTTGTTTTATGTGTCTTTGTGTATGTGTGTTTTATGTGTGTGTGTGTGTGTGTGTGTGTGTGTGTGTGTGTGTGTGTGTGTGTGTGTGTGTGTGTGTGTGTGTGTCTTTATGTATGTGTAGATAAATAAAGCAAATCAGGGAACCACATACTCTTTGCGATAAGTGCCATGCGATCTTTAACAACCATGGTGAGTCAGGACCTCAATTTAACATCCATGCAAAGGAAAACATCTCCTGCAGTACAGTGTCCCTGTCACTGCAATAGGACATTGGGATTGATATTTGTTTGGTGGCTTTTGGCCACAGGGAAGAATGCCACCTACTGGCCAGCCACCAACACCACTTCCAGCAGGAACCTACTCTTGCAAGGAGGTTTCTTATCCAAGTACTTACTAAGCCTGTTTAGCTTCAGTAATTCAGCAAAGTCAGGGTATCTGCTGGTCTGGCCGCTGGCTAAAAACAAAAGGTGAAAGGCATATATGATTCTAACCGTCTCACTGAATTGCATTATGCACACTCAATTCTCACTGGTATCTGCTAGACAACAAGTATGAAAACATGATTAGTTCATAGATTTCACATGTAAAATACATTTTATACAACCCCACCTCCATCTTGCCTGCTCATAATTCTGAGAAATTCTTGAATTGTGTGCATGTTCGTGTTTGTGTGTGTGTGTGCGTGCGTGCATGTCCTTGTGGGTGTGCCTGTGTGTGTGCATGTGCATGCATGCATACATATGTCTACTGTGTGTGTATGTGTTATACGTATGTTTACTGTGAATGTATGTGATCACTTGATTGTGTTGATTTATCGGGGCACATTGTATCCCTTAGATTTATCCATCTCTGCAATATTTTGTCTTTATTTGTGTTGTTATGCAGACTTGCTGAATGCAAACTATCAGAGAAGTCCTGTGGAATTGTGGCTGCTGTTCTACAGTCACCAAACTCCCTGACAGAGCTGGACCTGAGTCACAATGACCTGAGAAATTCTGGAGTTCAGCTTCTCTCTAAGGGACTGTCTAGTCCTAACTGCAAACTGCAGACATTAAGGTTGGTGTTAGACATGTCTTTGTAAAGGATTATTATTAGGACTAGTGTGGCACATTATGGTTTGGTTGGTGTTTTATGTGTCTTAAGGCCTGTCCACACCAAGTCCAATTTTTCGGATGAAATTCACACAAAATTAAGCAGGTTAATAAACACAGTTATTCTAATTAGTCTGTACTCACTGAGGACGAAATGAAAATGAAAAAAAAAATGCAATAATAAAAAAAAAAAAAACATTCGAAACTGTCTCGTTTGATGTGAAATTTCGTATGCAATAGAGTTCCTGACCAATTAAATAACGGCTTTTTATAGGGTTCCGATGTCAGCGATGTCATAAGTAGAATGACAAGCAGAAAAGGCTGACACAATGTATGATATTGTATTGTATGATATTGTATATGAGATATGTCTCATTAGGCCTATATGCCAAAGTCACAAAGAATTTACGTTACATCAGACTTTCCCAGGTTTTCAAGAGTGAGAACTCCACCACAGACAGCTTTCCCCACCACCTAACCATCATTTCACACAAGGACGTCGTTAGACCTATTTTGGGGGAGCTGAAGCCACCCTAAGAATCCACCCTAAGATGATCAAAAGCCGGTATTCAAAAAAAAATATATAGTATTTTTTTCCACAAAAATAAGTCACGCTTGTCAAATTGTGTTAATTTTCTACTTTGTTCTTTTTTTTGTGTGTTTGTAATTGAGTGTTTGCAGAGTGTGTGGTTGTTTTTTGTATAAAATATGTTTATGTGTTTGTGTTGTGTGTGTCATGTGTGTCCAGCACATGTTTTCCACAAAAATAAGTCATGTGTGTGTGCATGTGTGCAGTGTGTGTGTGTGTGTGCATGTGTGTGTGTCTTTATGTATGTGTAGATAAATAAAGCAAATCAGGGAACCACATACTCTTTGCGATAAGTGCTATGCGATCTTTAACAACCATGGTGAGTCAGGACCTCAATTTAACATCCATGTAAAGGAAAACATCTCCTGCAGTACAGTGTCCCTGTCACTGCAATAGGACATTGGGATTGATATTTGTTTGGTGGCTTTTGGCCACAGGGAAGAATGCCACCTACTGGCCAGCCACCAACACCACTTCCAGCAGGAACCTACTCTTGCAAGGAGGTTTCTTATCCAAGTACTTACTAAGCCTGCTTAGCTTCAGTAATTCAGCAAAGTCAGGGTATCTGCTGGTCTGGCCGCTGGCTAAAAACAAAAGGTGAAAGGCATATATGATTCTAACCGTCTCACTGAATTGCATTATGCACACTCAATTCTCACTGGTATCTGCTAGACAACAAGTATGAAAACATGATTAGTTCATAGATTTCACATGTAAAATACATTTTATACAACCCCACCTCCATCTTGCCTGCTCATAATTCTGAGAAATTCTTGAATTGTGTGCATGTTCGTGGTTTTGTGTGTGTGTGTGTGTGTGTGTGTGTGTGCATGCGTGCATGTCCTTGTGGGTGTGCCTGTGTGTGTGCATGTGCATGCATGCATACATATGTCTACTGTGTGTGTATGTGTTATACGTATGTTTACTGTGAATGTATGTGATCACTTGATTGTGTTGATTTAACGGGGCACATTGTATCCCTTAGCTTTATCCATCTCTGCAATATGTTGTCTTTATTTGTGTTGTTATGCAGATTTGCTGAATGCAAACTATCAGAGAAGTCCTGTGGAATTGTGGCTGCTGTTCTACAGTCACCAAACTCCCTGACAGAGCTGGACCTGAGTCACAATGACCTGAGAAATTCTGGAGTTCAGCTTCTCTCTAAGGGACTGTCTAGTCCTAACTGCAAACTGCAGACATTAAGGTTGGTGTTAGAAATGTCTTTGTAAAGGATTATTATTAGGACTAGTGTGGGACATTATGGTTTGGTTGGTGTTTTATGTGTCTTAAGGCCTGTCCACACCAAGTCCAATTTTTCGGATGAAATTCACACAAAATTAAGCAGGTTAATAAACACAGTTATTCTAATTAGTCTGTACTCACTGAGGACGAAATGAAAATGAAAAAAAAAATGCAATAATAAAAAAAAAAACATTCGAAACTGTCTCGTTTGATGTGAAATTTCGTATGCAATAGAGTTCCTGACCAATTAAATAACGGCTTTTTATAGGGTTCCGATGTCAGC
>NW_025962263.1:0-17973 GCF_017589495.1 Alosa alosa
AATTAAAAATAATTTGGACAATATCTGACACATTTGGAAATTTGTCAAAATCTGTCTTTTTCCTGACCCCGGACCTTATGTGAAAACTGAGAACATCTGAAAAGTCGAAAAAAATCAGACCAATTGGTTTGTCCCTTTTTTTTGCCACAGATCATGCATTTCCAATGTCTAGGCGTGAATTAAAAAATAATTTGGACAATATCTGACACATTTGGAAATTTGTCAAAATCTGTCTTTTTCCTGACCCGGACCTTATGTGAAAACTGAGAACATCTGAAAAGTCGAAAAAAAATCAGACCAATTGGTTTGTCCCTTTTTTTGCCACAGATCATGCATTTCCAATGTCTAGGCGTGAATTAAAAATAATTTGGACAATATCTGACACATTTGGAAATTTGTCAAAATCTGTCTTTTCCTGACCCCGGACCTTATGTGAAAACTGAGAACATCTGAAAAGTCGAAAAAATCAGACCAATTGGTTTGTCCCTTTTTTGCCACAGATCATGCATTTCCAATGTCTAGGCGTGAATTAAAAATAATTTGGACAATATCTGACACATTTGGAAATTTGTCAAAATCTGTCTTTTTCCTGACCCCGGACCTTATGTGAAAACTGAGAACATCTGAAAAGTCCGAAAAAAATCAGACCAATTGGTTTGTCCTTTTTTTGCCACAGATCATGCATTTCCAATGTCTAGACGTGAATTAAAAAATAATTTGGACAATATCTGACACATTTGGAAATTTGTCAAAATCTGTCTTTTTTCCTGACCCCGGACCTTATGTGAAAACTAAGAACATCTGAAAAGTCCAAAAAAAATCAGACCAATTGGTTTGTCACTTTTTTTGCCACAGATCATGCATTTCCAATGTCTAGACGTGAATTAAAAATAATTTGGACAATATCTGACACATTTGGAAATTTGTCAAAATCTGTCTTTTCCTGACCCCGGACCTTATGTGAAAACTGAGAACATCTGAAAAGTCGAAAAAAAATCAGACCAATTGGTTTGTCCTTTTTTTGCCACAGATCATGCATTTCCAATGTCTAGGCGTGAATTAAAAATAATTTGGACAATATCTGACACATTTGGAAATTTGTCAAAATCTGTCTTTTTTCCTGACCCCGGACCTTATGTGAAAACTGAGAACATCTGAAAAGTCCGAAAAAAATCAGACCAATTGGTTTGTCCCTTTTTTTGCCACAGATCATGCATTTCCAATGTCTAGACGTGAATTAAAAAATAATTTGGACAATATCTGACACATTTGGAAATTTGTCAAAATCTGTCTTTTTCCTGACCCGGACCTTATGTGAAAACTGAGAACATCTGAAAAGTCGAAAAAATCAGACCAATTGGTTTGTCCTTTTTTTTGCCACAGATCATGCATTTCCAATGTCTAGGCGTGAATTAAAAATAATTTGGACAATATCTGACACATTTGGAAATTTGTCAAAATCTGTCTTTTTTCCTGACCCCGGACCTTATGTGAAAACTGAGAACATCTGAAAAGTCCGAAAAAAAATCAGACCAATTGGTTTGTCCCTTTTTTTTTGCCACAGATCATGCATTTCCAATGTCTAGGCGTGAATTAAAAATAATTTGGACAATATCTGACACATTTGGAAATTTGTCAAAATCTGTCTTTTTCCTGACCCGGACCTTATGTGAAAACTGAGAACATCTGAAAAGTCCGAAAAAATCAGACCAATTGGTTTTGTCCCTTTTTTGCCACAGATCATGCATTTCCAATGTCTAGGCGTGAATTAAAAATAATTTGGACAATATCTGACACATTTGGAAATTTGTCAAAATCTGTCTTTTTTCCTGACCCCGGACCTTATGTGAAAACTGAGAACATCTGAAAAGTCCGAAAAAAATCAGACCAATTGGTTTGTCCCTTTTTTTGCCACAGATCATGCATTTCCAATGTCTAGACGTGAATTAAAAATAATTTGGACAATATCTGACACATTTGGAAATTTGTCAAAATCTGTCTTTTTCCTGACCCCGGACCTTATGTGAAAACTGAGAACATCTGAAAAGTCGAAAAAATCAGACCAATTGGTTTGTCCCTTTTTTTGCCACAGATCATGCATTTCCAATGTCTAGGCGTGAATTAAAAATAATTTGGACAATATCTGACACATTTGGAAATTTGTCAAAATCTGTCTTTTTCCTGACCCCGGACCTTATGTGAAAACTGAGAACATCTGAAAAGTCGAAAAAAATCAGACCAATTGGTTTGTCACTTTTTTTTTGCCACAGATCATGCATTTCCAATGTCTAGGCGTGAATTAAAAAATAATTTGGACAATATCTGACACATTTGGAAATTTGTCAAAATCTGTCTTTTCCTGACCCGGACCTTATGTGAAAACTGAGAACATCTGAAAAGTCGAAAAAAATCAGACCAATTGGTTTGTCCCTTTTTTTGCCACAGATCATGCATTTCCAATGTCTAGGCGTGAATTAAAAATAATTTGGACAATATCTGACACATTTGGAAATTTGTCAAAATCTGTCTTTTCCTGACCCCGGACCTTATGTGAAAACTGAGAACATCTGAAAAGTCGAAAAAAATCAGACCAATTGGTTTGTCACTTTTTTTGCCACAGATCATGCATTTCCAATGTCTAGGCGTGAATTAAAAATAATTTGGACAATATCTGACACATTTGGAAATTTGTCAAAATCTGTCTTTTTCCTGACCCGGACCTTATGTGAAAACTGAGAACATCTGAAAAGTCCGAAAAAAAAATCAGACCAATTGGTTTGTCCCTTTTTTTGCCACAGATCATGCATTTCCAATGTCTAGACGTGAATTAAAAAATAATTTGGACAATATCTGACACATTTGGAAATTTGTCAAAATCTGTCTTTTTTCCTGACCCCGGACCTTATGTGAAAACTGAGAACATCTGAAAAGTCCGAAAAAAAATCAGACAAATTGGTTTGTCCTTTTTTGCCACAGATCATGCATTTCCAATGTCTAGGCGTGAATTAAAAATAATTTGGACAATATCTGACACATTTGGAAATTTGTCAAAATCTGTCTTTTTTCCTGACCCCGGACCTTATGTGAAAACTGAGAACATCTGAAAAGTCGAAAAAAATCAGACCAATTGGTTTGTCCCTTTTTTTGCCACAGATCATGCATTTCCAATGTCTAGGCGTGAATTAAAAAATAATTTGGACAATATCTGACACATTTGGAAATTTGTCAAAATCTGTCTTTTTCCTGACCCGGACCTTATGTGAAAACTGAGAACATCTGAAAAGTCGAAAAAAATCAGACCAATTGGTTTTGTCACTTTTTTGCCACAGATCATGCATTTCCAATGTCTAGGCGTGAATTAAAAATAATTTGGACAATATCTGACACATTTGGAAATTTGTCAAAATCTGTCTTTTCCTGACCCCGGACCTTATGTGAAAACTGAGAACATCTGAAAAGTCGAAAAAAATCAGACCAATTGGTTTGTCCCTTTTTTTGCCACAGATCATGCATTTCCAATGTCTAGGCGTGAATTAAAAATAATTTGGACAATATCTGACACATTTGGAAATTTGTCAAAATCTGTCTTTTTCCTGACCCCGGACCTTATGTGAAAACTGAGAACATCTGAAAAGTCGAAAAAAAAATCAGACCAATTGGTTTGTCCTTTTTTTTGCCACAGATCATGCATTTCCAATGTCTAGGCGTGAATTAAAAATAATTTGGACAATATCTGACACATTTGGAAATTTGTCAAAATCTGTCTTTTCCTGACCCCGGACCTTATGTGAAAACTGAGAACATCTGAAAAGTCGAAAAAAATCAGACCAATTGGTTTGTCCCTTTTTTGCCACAGATCATGCATTTCCAATGTCTAGGCGTGAATTAAAAAATAATTTGGACAATATCTGACACATTTGGAAATTTGTCAAAATCTGTCTTTTTCCTGACCCGGACCTTATGTGAAAACTGAGAACATCTGAAAAGTCGAAAAAAAAATCAGACCAATTGGTTTGTCCTTTTTTGCCACAGATCATGCATTTCCAATGTCTAGGCGTGAATTAAAAATAATTTGGACAATATCTGACACATTTGGAAATTTGTCAAAATCTGTCTTTTTCCTGACCCGGACCTTATGTGAAAACTGAGAACATCTGAAAAGTCGAAAAAATCAGACCAATTGGTTTGTCACTTTTTTTGCCACAGATCATGCATTTCCAATGTCTAGACGTGAATTAAAAATAATTTGGACAATATCTGACACATTTGGAAATTTGTCAAAATCTGTCTTTTTTCCTGACCCCGGACCTTATGTGAAAACTGAGAACATCTGAAAAGTCCGAAAAAAATCAGACCAATTGGTTTGTCCCTTTTTTTGCCACAGATCATGCATTTCCAATGTCTAGACGTGAATTAAAAAATAATTTGGACAATATCTGACACATTTGGAAATTTGTCAAAATCTGTCTTTTTCCTGACCCGGACCTTATGTGAAAACTGAGAACATCTGAAAAGTCGAAAAAAATCAGACCAATTGGTTTTGTCACTTTTTTTTGCCACAGATCATGCATTTCCAATGTCTAGGCGTGAATTAAAAAATAATTTGGACAATATCTGACACATTTGGAAATTTGTCAAAATCTGTCTTTTTTCCTGACCCCGGACCTTATGTGAAAACTGAGAACATCTGAAAAGTCGAAAAAAAATCAGACCAATTGGTTTGTCTTTTTTTTTGCCACAGATCATGCATTTCCAATGTCTAGGCGTGAATTAAAAAATAATTTGGACAATATCTGACACATTTGGAAATTTGTCAAAATCTGTCTTTTTCCTGACCCCGGACCTTATGTGAAAACTGAGAACATCTGAAAAGTCGAAAAAAATCAGACCAATTGGTTTGTCCCTTTTTTTTTGCCACAGATCATGCATTTCCAATGTCTAGGCGTGAATTAAAAATAATTTGGACAATATCTGACACATTTGGAAATTTGTCAAAATCTGTCTTTTCCTGACCCGGACCTTATGTGAAAACTGAGAACATCTGAAAAGTCGAAAAAAATCAGACCAATTGGTTTTGTCACTTTTTTGCCACAGATCATGCATTTCCAATGTCTAGGCGTGAATTAAAAAATAATTTGGACAATATCTGACACATTTGGAAATTTGTCAAAATCTGTCTTTTTCCTGACCCGGACCTTATGTGAAAACTGAGAACATCTGAAAAGTCGAAAAAATCAGACCAATTGGTTTGTCACTTTTTTTGCCACAGATCATGCATTTCCAATGTCTAGGCGTGAATTAAAAATAATTTGGACAATATCTGACACATTTGGAAATTTGTCAAAATCTGTCTTTTCCTGACCCCGGACCTTATGTGAAAACTGAGAACATCTGAAAAGTCGAAAAAAAATCAGACCAATTGGTTTGTCCCTTTTTTGCCACAGATCATGCATTTCCAATGTCTAGGCGTGAATTAAAAATAATTTGGACAATATCTGACACATTTGGAAATTTGTCAAAATCTGTCTTTTTCCTGACCCCGGACCTTATGTGAAAACTGAGAACATCTGAAAAGTCGAAAAAAATCAGACCAATTGGTTTGTTTTTTTTTTTTTTGCCACAGATCATGCATTTCCAATGTCTAGGCGTGAATTAAAAAATAATTTGGACAATATCTGACACATTTGGAAATTTGTCAAAATCTGTCTTTTTCCTGACCCGGACCTTATGTGAAAACTGAGAACATCTGAAAAGTCGAAAAAAATCAGACCAATTGGTTTGTCCCTTTTTTGCCACAGATCATGCATTTCCAATGTCTAGGCGTGAATTAAAAATAATTTGGACAATATCTGACACATTTGGAAATTTGTCAAAATCTGTCTTTTCCTGACCCCGGACCTTATGTGAAAACTGAGAACATCTGAAAAGTCGAAAAAAATCAGACCAATTGGTTTTGTCTTTTTTTTGCCACAGATCATGCATTTCCAATGTCTAGGCGTGAATTAAAAATAATTTGGACAATATCTGACACATTTGGAAATTTGTCAAAATCTGTCTTTTCCTGACCCCGGACCTTATGTGAAAACTGAGAACATCTGAAAAGTCGAAAAAAATCAGACCAATTGGTTTGTCCCTTTTTTTGCCACAGATCATGCATTTCCAATGTCTAGGCGTGAATTAAAAATAATTTGGACAATATCTGACACATTTGGAAATTTGTCAAAATCTGTCTTTTTCCTGACCCCGGACCTTATGTGAAAACTGAGAACATCTGAAAAGTCGAAAAAATCAGACCAATTGGTTTTCCTTTTTTTGCCACAGATCATGCATTTCCAATGTCTAGGCGTGAATTAAAAATAATTTGGACAATATCTGACACATTTGGAAATTTGTCAAAATCTGTCTTTTTCCTGACCCCGGACCTTATGTGAAAACTGAGAACATCTGAAAAGTCGAAAAAAAATCAGACCAATTGGTTTGTCCTTTTTTTTGCCACAGATCATGCATTTCCAATGTCTAGGCGTGAATTAAAAATAATTTGGACAATATCTGACACATTTGGAAATTTGTCAAAATCTGTCTTTTTCCTGACCCCGGACCTTATGTGAAAACTGAGAACATCTGAAAAGTCGAAAAAAAATCAGACCAATTGGTTTGTCCCTTTTTTGCCACAGATCATGCATTTCCAATGTCTAGGCGTGAATTAAAAATAATTTGGACAATATCTGACACATTTGGAAATTTGTCAAAATCTGTCTTTTTCCTGACCCCGGACCTTATGTGAAAACTGAGAACATCTGAAAAGTCGAAAAAAATCAGACCAATTGGTTTGTCCTTTTTTGCCACAGATCATGCATTTCCAATGTCTAGGCGTGAATTAAAAATAATTTGGACAATATCTGACACATTTGGAAATTTGTCAAAATCTGTCTTTTCCTGACCCCGGACCTTATGTGAAAACTGAGAACATCTGAAAAGTCGAAAAAATCAGACCAATTGGTTTGTCCCTTTTTTGCCACAGATCATGCATTTCCAATGTCTAGGCGTGAATTAAAAATAATTTGGACAATATCTGACACATTTGGAAATTTGTCAAAATCTGTCTTTTTTCCTGACCCCGGACCTTATGTGAAAACTGAGAACATCTGAAAAGTCCGAAAAAAATCAGACCAATTGGTTTGTCTTTTTTTTGCCACAGATCATGCATTTCAATGTCTAGGCGTGAATTAAAAATAATTTGGACAATATCTGACACATTTGGAAATTTGTCAAAATCTGTCTTTTTCCTGACCCGGACCTTATGTGAAAACTGAGAACATCTGAAAAGTCGAAAAAAATCAGACCAATTGGTTTGTCCCTTTTTTTGCCACAGATCATGCATTTCCAATGTCTAGGCGTGAATTAAAAATAATTTGGACAATATCTGACACATTTGGAAATTTGTCAAAATCTGTCTTTTTCCTGACCCCGGACCTTATGTGAAAACTGAGAACATCTGAAAAGTCGAAAAAAAATCAGACCAATTGGTTTGTCACTTTTTTTTGCCACAGATCATGCATTTCCAATGTCTAGGCGTGAATTAAAAATAATTTGGACAATATCTGACACATTTGGAAATTTGTCAAAATCTGTCTTTTTCCTGACCCGGACCTTATGTGAAAACTGAGAACATCTGAAAAGTCGAAAAAAATCAGACCAATTGGTTTGTCCCTTTTTTTTTGCCACAGATCATGCATTTCCAATGTCTAGGCGTGAATTAAAAATAATTTGGACAATATCTGACACATTTGGAAATTTGTCAAAATCTGTCTTTTTCCTGACCCCGGACCTTATGTGAAAACTGAGAACATCTGAAAAGTCGAAAAAAATCAGACCAATTGGTTTGTCACTTTTTTTTGCCACAGATCATGCATTTCCAATGTCTAGGCGTGAATTAAAAATAATTTGGACAATATCTGACACATTTGGAAATTTGTCAAAATCTGTCTTTTCCTGACCCCGGACCTTATGTGAAAACTGAGAACATCTGAAAAGTCGAAAAAAATCAGACCAATTGGTTTTTGTCCTTTTTTGCCACAGATCATGCATTTCCAATGTCTAGGCGTGAATTAAAAATAATTTGGACAATATCTGACACATTTGGAAATTTGTCAAAATCTGTCTTTTCCTGACCCCGGACCTTATGTGAAAACTGAGAACATCTGAAAAGTCGAAAAAAAAAATCAGACCAATTGGTTTGTCACTTTTTTTTGCCACAGATCATGCATTTCAATGTCTAGGCGTGAATTAAAAATAATTTGGACAATATCTGACACATTTGGAAATTTGTCAAAATCTGTCTTTTTCCTGACCCGGACCTTATGTGAAAACTGAGAACATCTGAAAAGTCGAAAAAAATCAGACCAATTGGTTTGTCTTTTTTTTTGCCACAGATCATGCATTTCCAATGTCTAGGCGTGAATTAAAAATAATTTGGACAATATCTGACACATTTGGAAATTTGTCAAAATCTGTCTTTTTCCTGACCCCGGACCTTATGTGAAAACTGAGAACATCTGAAAAGTCGAAAAAAATCAGACCAATTGGTTTGTCCTTTTTTGCCACAGATCATGCATTTCCAATGTCTAGGCGTGAATTAAAAATAATTTGGACAATATCTGACACATTTGGAAATTTGTCAAAATCTGTCTTTTTCCTGACCCCGGACCTTATGTGAAAACTGAGAACATCTGAAAAGTCCGAAAAAAAATCAGACCAATTGGTTTGTCCCTTTTTTTGCCACAGATCATGCATTTCCAATGTCTAGGCGTGAGTTAAAAATAATTTGGACAATATCTGACACATTTGGAAATTTGTCAAAATCTGTCTTTTTCCTGACCCCGGACCTTATGTGAAAACTGAGAACATCTGAAAAGTCGAAAAAAATCAGACCAATTGGTTTGTCTTTTTTTTTGCCACAGATCATGCATTTCCAATGTCTAGGCGTGAATTAAAAATAATTTGGACAATATCTGACACATTTGGAAATTTGTCAAAATCTGTCTTTTTCCTGACCCCGGACCTTATGTGAAAACTGAGAACATCTGAAAAGTCGAAAAAAATCAGACCAATTGGTTTGTCCCTTTTTTGCCACAGATCATGCATTTCCAATGTCTAGGCGTGAATTAAAAATAATTTGGACAATATCTGACACATTTGGAAATTTGTCAAAATCTGTCTTTTTTCCTGACCCCGGACCTTATGTGAAAACTGAGAACATCTGAAAAGTCCGAAAAAAATCAGACCAATTGGTTTGTCACTTTTTTTTGCCACAGATCATGCATTTCCAATGTCTAGACGTGAGATTAAAAATAATTTGGACAATATCTGACACATTTGGAAATTTGTCAAAATCTGTCTTTTCCTGACCCCGGACCTTATGTGAAAACTGAGAACATCTGAAAAGTCGAAAAAAAATCAGACCAATTGGTTTGTCCCTTTTTTTTGCCACAGATCATGCATTTCCAATGTCTAGGCGTGAATTAAAAATAATTTGGACAATATCTGACACATTTGGAAATTTGTCAAAATCTGTCTTTTTCCTGACCCGGACCTTATGTGAAAACTGAGAACATCTGAAAAAGAAAAAAAAATCAGACCAATTGGTTTGTCACTTTTTTTGCCACAGATCATGCATTTCCAATGTCTAGGCGTGAATTAAAAAATAATTTGGACAATATCTGACACATTTGGAAATTTGTCAAAATCTGTCTTTTTCCTGACCCGGACCTTATGTGAAAACTGAGAACATCTGAAAAGTCGAAAAAAAATCAGACCAATTGGTTTGTCTTTTTTTTTGCCACAGATCATGCATTTCCAATGTCTAGGCGTGAATTAAAAATAATTTGGACAATATCTGACACATTTGGAAATTTGTCAAAATCTGTCTTTTTCCTGACCCCGGACCTTATGTGAAAACTGAGAACATCTGAAAAGTCGAAAAAATCAGACCAATTGGTTTGTCCTTTTTTTGCCACAGATCATGCATTTCCAATGTCTAGGCGTGAATTAAAAAATAATTTGGACAATATCTGACACATTTGGAAATTTGTCAAAATCTGTCTTTTTCCTGACCCCGGACCTTATGTGAAAACTGAGAACATCTGAAAAGTCGAAAAAAAATCAGACCAATTGGTTTGTCCCTTTTTTTGCCACAGATCATGCATTTCCAATGTCTAGACGTGAATTAAAAAATAATTTGGACAATATCTGACACATTTGGAAATTTGTCAAAATCTGTCTTTTTTCCTGACCCCGGACCTTATGTGAAAACTGAGAACATCTGAAAAGTCCGAAAAAAAAATCAGACCAATTGGTTTGTCCCTTTTTTTGCCACAGATCATGCATTTCCAATGTCTAGACGTGAATTAAAAAATAATTTGGACAATATCTGACACATTTGGAAATTTGTCAAAATCTGTCTTTTTCCTGACCCCGGACCTTATGTGAAAACTGAGAACATCTGAAAAGTCGAAAAAAATCAGACCAATTGGTTTGTCTTTTTTTGCCACAGATCATGCATTTCCAATGTCTAGGCGTGAATTAAAAATAATTTGGACAATATCTGACACATTTGGAAATTTGTCAAAATCTGTCTTTTTCCTGACCCGGACCTTATGTGAAAACTGAGAACATCTGAAAAGTCGAAAAAAATCAGACCAATTGGTTTGTCACTTTTTTTGCCACAGATCATGCATTTCCAATGTCTAGGCGTGAATTAAAAATAATTTGGACAATATCTGACACATTTGGAAATTTGTCAAAATCTGTCTTTTCCTGACCCCGGACCTTATGTGAAAACTGAGAACATCTGAAAAGTCCGAAAAAATCAGACCAATTGGTTTGTCCTTTTTTTGCCACAGATCATGCATTTCCAATGTCTAGGCGTGAATTAAAAATAATTTGGACAATATCTGACACATTTGGAAATTTGTCAAAATCTGTCTTTTTCCTGACCCCGGACCTTATGTGAAAACTGAGAACATCTGAAAAGTCGAAAAAAATCAGACCAATTGGTTTGTCTTTTTTTGCCACAGATCATGCATTTCCAATGTCTAGGCGTGAATTAAAAATAATTTGGACAATATCTGACACATTTGGAAATTTGTCAAAATCTGTCTTTTTCCTGACCCCGGACCTTATGTGAAAACTGAGAACATCTGAAAAGTCGAAAAAAATCAGACCAATTGGTTTGTCTTTTTTTGCCACAGATCATGCATTTCCAATG
Source organism: Alosa alosa (assembly GCF_017589495.1). Lineage (NCBI taxonomy): Eukaryota > Metazoa > Chordata > Actinopteri > Clupeiformes > Clupeidae > Alosa > Alosa alosa. Next base: position 11,267 of record NW_025962263.1, read on the forward strand.
TCTAGGCGTGAATTAAAAATAATTTGGACAATATCTGACACATTTGGAAATTTGTCAAAATCTGTCTTTTTCCTGACCCGGACCTTATGTGAAAACTGAGAACATCTGAAAAGTCGAAAAAAAAAATCAGACCAATTGGTTTGTCCCTTTTTTTGCCACAGATCATGCATTTCAATGTCTAGGCGTGAATTAAAAATAATTTGGACAATATCTGACACATTTGGAAATTTGTCAAAATCTGTCTTTTCCTGACCCCGGACCTTATGTGAAAACTGAGAACATCTGAAAAGTCGAAAAAAATCAGACCAATTGGTTTGTCCTTTTTTTGCCACAGATCATGCATTTCCAATGTCTAGGCGTGAATTAAAAATAATTTGGACAATATCTGACACATTTGGAAATTTGTCAAAATCTGTCTTTTTCCTGACCCGGACCTTATGTGAAAACTGAGAACATCTGAAAAGTCGAAAAAAAATCAGACCAATTGGTTTGTCACTTTTTTTGCCACAGATCATGCATTTCCAATGTCTAGGCGTGAATTAAAAATAATTTGGACAATATCTGACACATTTGGAAATTTGTCAAAATCTGTCTTTTCCTGACCCCGGACCTTATGTGAAAACTGAGAACATCTGAAAAGTCGAAAAAAATCAGACCAATTGGTTTGTCACTTTTTTTGCCACAGATCATGCATTTCCAATGTCTAGACGTGAATTAAAAAATAATTTGGACAATATCTGACACATTTGGAAATTTGTCAAAATCTGTCTTTTTTCCTGACCCCGGACCTTATGTGAAAACTGAGAACATCTGAAAAGTCCAAAAAAAATCAGACCAATTGGTTTGTCACTTTTTTTGCCACAGATCATGCATTTCCAATGTCTAGACGTGAATTAAAAATAATTTGGACAATATCTGACACATTTGGAAATTTGTCAAAATCTGTCTTTTTCCTGACCCCGGACCTTATGTGAAAACTGAGAACATCTGAAAAGTCCAAAAAAAAATCAGACCAATTGGTTTGTCCCTTTTTTTGCCACAGATCATGCATTTCCAATGTCTAGACGTGAATTAAAAATAATTTGGACAATATCTGACACATTTGGAAATTTGTCAAAATCTGTCTTTTCCTGACCCGGACCTTATGTGAAAACTGAGAACATCTGAAAAGTCGAAAAAAAAATCAGACCAATTGGTTTGTCACTTTTTTTTGCCACAGATCATGCATTTCCAATGTCTAGGCGTGAATTAAAAAATAATTTGGACAATATCTGACACATTTGGAAATTTGTCAAAATCTGTCTTTTCCTGACCCCGGACCTTATGTGAAAACTGAGAACATCTGAAAAGTCGAAAAAAATCAGACCAATTGGTTTGTCTTTTTTTGCCACAGATCATGCATTTCCAATGTCTAGGCGTGAATTAAAAAATAATTTGGACAATATCTGACACATTTGGAAATTTGTCAAAATCTGTCTTTTCCTGACCCCGGACCTTATGTGAAAACTGAGAACATCTGAAAAGTCGAAAAAAATCAGACCAATTGGTTTGTCACTTTTTTGCCACAGATCATGCATTTCCAATGTCTAGGCGTGAATTAAAAATAATTTGGACAATATCTGACACATTTGGAAATTTGTCAAAATCTGTCTTTTTTCCTGACCCGGACCTTATGTGAAAACTGAGAACATCTGAAAAGTCGAAAAAAAAATCAGACCAATTGGTTTTGTCTTTTTTTTTGCCACAGATCATGCATTTCCAATGTCTAGGCGTGAATTAAAAAATAATTTGGACAATATCTGACACATTTGGAAATTTGTCAAAATCTGTCTTTTTCCTGACCCGGACCTTATGTGAAAACTGAGAACATCTGAAAAGTCGAAAAAAATCAGACCAATTGGTTTGTCCCTTTTTTTTGCCACAGATCATGCATTTCCAATGTCTAGGCGTGAATTAAAAATAATTTGGACAATATCTGACACATTTGGAAATTTGTCAAAATCTGTCTTTTTTCCTGACCCCGGACCTTATGTGAAAACTGAGAACATCTGAAAAGTCCGAAAAAAAATCAGACCAATTGGTTTGTCACTTTTTTTGCCACAGATCATGCATTTCCAATGTCTAGACGTGAATTAAAAAATAATTTGGACAATATCTGACACATTTGGAAATTTGTCAAAATCTGTCTTTTCCTGACCCGGACCTTATGTGAAAACTGAGAACATCTGAAAAGTCGAAAAAAATCAGACCAATTGGTTTGTCCTTTTTTGCCACAGATCATGCATTTCAATGTCTAGGCGTGAATTAAAAATAATTTGGACAATATCTGACACATTTGGAAATTTGTCAAAATCTGTCTTTTTCCTGACCCCGGACCTTATGTGAAAACTGAGAACATCTGAAAAGTCGAAAAAAATCAGACCAATTGGTTTTGTCCCTTTTTTGCCACAGATCATGCATTTCCAATGTCTAGGCGTGAATTAAAAATAATTTGGACAATATCTGACACATTTGGAAATTTGTCAAAATCTGTCTTTTTTCCTGACCCCGGACCTTATGTGAAAACTGAGAACATCTGAAAAGTCAGAAAAAAATCAGACCAATTGGTTTGTCACTTTTTTTGCCACAGATCATGCATTTCCAATGTCTAGACGTGAATTAAAAAATAATTTGGACAATATCTGACACATTTGGAAATTTGTCAAAATCTGTCTTTTTTCCTGACCCCGGACCTTATGTGAAAACTGAGAACATCTGAAAAGTCGAAAAAAAAATCAGACCAATTGGTTTTGTCACTTTTTTTGCCACAGATCATGCATTTCCAATGTCTAGGCGTGAATTAAAAATAATTTGGACAATATCTGACACATTTGGAAATTTGTCAAAATCTGTCTTTTTTCCTGACCCCGGACCTTATGTGAAAACTGAGAACATCTGAAAAGTCCGAAAAAAAATCAGACCAATTGGTTTGTCCCTTTTTTTTGCCACAGATCATGCATTTCCAATGTCTAGGCGTGAATTAAAAATAATTTGGACAATATCTGACACATTTGGAAATTTGTCAAAATCTGTCTTTTTCCTGACCCCGGACCTTATGTGAAAACTGAGAACATCTGAAAAGTCGAAAAAATCAGACCAATTGGTTTTGTCTTTTTTTTTTTTGCCACAGATCATGCATTTCCAATGTCTAGGCGTGAATTAAAAATAATTTGGACAATATCTGACACATTTGGAAATTTGTCAAAATCTGTCTTTTCCTGACCCCGGACCTTATGTGAAAACTGAGAACATCTGAAAAGTCGAAAAAAATCAGACCAATTGGTTTGTCCTTTTTTTGCCACAGATCATGCATTTCCAATGTCTAGGCGTGAATTAAAAATAATTTGGACAATATCTGACACATTTGGAAATTTGTCAAAATCTGTCTTTTTCCTGACCCGGACCTTATGTGAAAACTGAGAACATCTGAAAAGTCGAAAAAATCAGACCAATTGGTTTGTCACTTTTTTGCCACAGATCATGCATTTCCAATGTCTAGGCGTGAATTAAAAATAATTTGGACAATATCTGACACATTTGGAAATTTGTCAAAATCTGTCTTTTTCCTGACCCCGGACCTTATGTGAAAACTGAGAACATCTGAAAAGTCGAAAAAAATCAGACCAATTGGTTTGTCACTTTTTTGCCACAGATCATGCATTTCCAATGTCTAGGCGTGAATTAAAAATAATTTGGACAATATCTGACACATTTGGAAATTTGTCAAAATCTGTCTTTTTCCTGACCCCGGACCTTATGTGAAAACTGAGAACATCTGAAAAGTCGAAAAAATCAGACCAATTGGTTTGTCACTTTTTTGCCACAGATCATGCATTTCCAATGTCTAGGCGTGAATTAAAAATAATTTGGACAATATCTGACACATTTGGAAATTTGTCAAAATCTGTCTTTTCCTGACCCCGGACCTTATGTGAAAACTGAGAACATCTGAAAAGTCGAAAAAAATCAGACCAATTGGTTTGTCACTTTTTTGCCACAGATCATGCATTTCCAATGTCTAGGCGTGAATTAAAAATAATTTGGACAATATCTGACACATTTGGAAATTTGTCAAAATCTGTCTTTTTTCCTGACCCGGACCTTATGTGAAAACTGAGAACATCTGAAAAGTCGAAAAAAATCAGACCAATTGGTTTTGTCACTTTTTTTTGCCACAGATCATGCATTTCCAATGTCTAGGCGTGAATTAAAAATAATTTGGACAATATCTGACACATTTGGAAATTTGTCAAAATCTGTCTTTTTCCTGACCCGGACCTTATGTGAAAACTGAGAACATCTGAAAAGTCGAAAAAAATCAGACCAATTGGTTTTTCTTTTTTTGCCACAGATCATGCATTTTCAATGTCTAGGCGTGAATTAAAAATAATTTGGACAATATCTGACACATTTGGAAATTTGTCAAAATCTGTCTTTTTCCTGACCCGGACCTTATGTGAAAACTGAGAACATCTGAAAAGTCCGAAAAAATCAGACCAATTGGTTTGTCACTTTTTTTGCCACAGATCATGCATTTCCAATGTCTAGGCGTGAATTAAAAATAATTTGGACAATATCTGACACATTTGGAAATTTGTCAAAATCTGTCTTTTTCCTGACCCGGACCTTATGTGAAAACTGAGAACATCTGAAAAGTCGAAAAAAATCAGACCAATTGGTTTGTCACTTTTTTGCCACAGATCATGCATTTCAATGTCTAGGCGTGAATTAAAAATAATTTGGACAATATCTGACACATTTGGAAATTTGTCAAAATCTGTCTTTTCCTGACCCGGACCTTATGTGAAAACTGAGAACATCTGAAAAGTCGAAAAAAATCAGACCAATTGGTTTGTCACTTTTTTGCCACAGATCATGCATTTCCAATGTCTAGGCGTGAATTAAAAAATAATTTGGACAATATCTGACACATTTGGAAATTTGTCAAAATCTGTCTTTTCCTGACCCGGACCTTATGTGAAAACTGAGAACATCTGAAAAGTCGAAAAAATCAGACCAATTGGTTTTGTCACTTTTTTGCCACAGATCATGCATTTCCAATGTCTAGGCGTGAATTAAAAAAATTTGGACAATATCTGACACATTTGGAAATTTGTCAAAATCTGTCTTTTTCCTGACCCCGGACCTTATGTGAAAACTGAGAACATCTGAAAAGTCGAAAAAAATCAGACCAATTGGTTTGTCACTTTTTGCCACAGATCATGCATTTCCAATGTCTAGGCGTGAATTAAAAATAATTTGGACAATATCTGACACATTTGGAAATTTGTCAAAATCTGTCTTTTTCCTGACCCCGGACCTTATGTGAAAACTGAGAACATCTGAAAAGTCGAAAAAAAATCAGACCAATTGGTTTGTCACTTTTTTTTGCCACAGATCATGCATTTCCAATGTCTAGGCGTGAATTAAAAAATAATTTGGACAATATCTGACACATTTGGAAATTTGTCAAAATCTGTCTTTTTCCTGACCCCGGACCTTATGTGAAAACTGAGAACATCTGAAAAGTCGAAAAAAATCAGACCAATTGGTTTGTCCTTTTTTTGCCACAGATCATGCATTTCCAATGTCTAGGCGTGAATTAAAAAATAATTTGGACAATATCTGACACATTTGGAAATTTGTCAAAATCTGTCTTTTCCTGACCCGGACCTTATGTGAAAACTGAGAACATCTGAAAAGTCGAAAAAATCAGACCAATTGGTTTGTCACTTTTTTGCCACAGATCATGCATTTCCAATGTCTAGGCGTGAATTAAAAATAATTTGGACAATATCTGACACATTTGGAAATTTGTCAAAATCTGTCTTTTTCCTGACCCCGGACCTTATGTGAAAACTGAGAACATCTGAAAAGTCGAAAAAAATCAGACCAATTGGTTTGTCACTTTTTGCCACAGATCATGCATTTCCAATGTCTAGGCGTGAATTAAAAATAATTTGGACAATATCTGACACATTTGGAAATTTGTCAAAATCTGTCTTTTTCCTGACCCCGGACCTTATGTGAAAACTGAGAACATCTGAAAAGTCGAAAAAATCAGACCAATTGGTTTGTCACTTTTTTTGCCACAGATCATGCATTTCAATGTCTAGGCGTGAATTAAAAATAATTTGGACAATATCTGACACATTTGGAAATTTGTCAAAATCTGTCTTTTCCTGACCCCGGACCTTATGTGAAAACTGAGAACATCTGAAAAGTCGAAAAAAATCAGACCAATTGGTTTGTCACTTTTTGCCACAGATCATGCATTTCCAATGTCTAGGCGTGAATTAAAAAATAATTTGGACAATATCTGACACATTTGGAAATTTGTCAAAATCTGTCTTTTCCTGACCCGGACCTTATGTGAAAACTGAGAACATCTGAAAAGTCGAAAAAAATCAGACCAATTGGTTTTGTCCTTTTTTGCCACAGATCATGCATTTCCAATGTCTAGGCGTGAATTAAAAATAATTTGGACAATATCTGACACATTTGGAAATTTGTCAAAATCTGTCTTTTTTTCGAAAAAATCAGACCAATTGGTTTTGTCTTTTTTTTGCCACAGATCATGCATTTCCAATGTCTAGGCGTGAATTAAAAATAATTTGGACAATATCTGACACATTTGGAAATTTGTCAAAATCTGTCTTTCCTGACCC
>NW_025962264.1:0-17973 GCF_017589495.1 Alosa alosa
CCTGGGGTTTTGGGATAACATTGCATCAATGTTAATGTCAGGACATCAGACCATTAGCATTCACGATAGGCGTGTTCGTCTTCATGCAGATCTGTGCAAGATCTGAGCAGATCTGACTTGAAGTGATGCATACCGTGTTCAACACAATGAGGCCTCTAGGAGGCTATACAATCTGTGCCCATTCATTTCAATGCATTCTTATGGAAATCGCAGTTACACTTTAAACATAGGGTTTGTATATTTACGCTTCAAATTTCGCAACAGCATTTATATCACAGCCACCCAAGGGTCTTACGAAGATAACTACGTTTTCAGATTTTAATATCATGCATTATTCCGAATTTGAGGTCTCGTTAGGAGACTGTGTGTTGATCGCGGTTACACTTTAAACATAAAGTTAGCATATTTACGCTTCAAATTTCGCTACAACATTAGTATCACAGCTACCCAAGGGTCTTACGAAGATAACTACGTTTTCAGATTTTCATTTTATGCATTTTTTCCCAACGCGAGAGCTCTCGTTAGGAGGCTACACAATATGTGCCCATTCATTTCAATGCATTCGCGGTTACACTCTAAACATTAAGTTCGTATATTAACACTTCGAATTTCGCTACAGCATCTACATCACTGCTAAAGTTGTCCGACCACAGACAAAAAACGTAACTTACGTGTTGTTTAGATATGAGGAACTTTTCCTGCGAGCCGTGAAAAATAGAGTGAATACAGACAGACGTACTGCTGAACTTCAACTCAAAACTTCACGCTGGGGAATTCAGCCAATCACGAACCAGAATGTAATAGAACAAGCCAATGAAAACATGCAAGGTTTGTTGTAAAGGCGGGACATGCAAATAAGACAAGCCAATGACGGGTCAGACAAATGAGACACAGATAAGACACAGGGAAAGAGCAGTGGCCGAGCAGTGGCCAGTTACCGTTCTTCGATGTTGGCCCCGATGGCGGCGTGAGCTGCCGTCCCGTGCGCGGGAGCCCACGGCCGCCTGGCTGCCGCTTTCCTAGACCTAGCCCCGCAGCCCTGCCTAAAATTGGATTAAACGATGCCCTCGAAGTATTTATCCCGAATAAATGTAGTGAAAAATGGGACGCAAGGCCGTTTGCGGCCATACAAATAAGACAAACGTGTCAATCAAAGGGTACACAGACGACCGGTTAAAGGACCAGTGTTGATTTCTCCCATCAAAGCATTTATGAACATGCTTTTTATGCCATTTGTCTATTTGTAATTGTAATAAATGTTTATTTGTTTGTTGTTTATTAAAGCATGGCTCTATTTCAACCAGCTTTTATGGTGTGTTAATTTATTAATTGTTTATTAAAGCATGGTTTTATTTCAACCAGCTTTTTATAGTGTGTTCATTTATTAATTGTTTATTAAAGCATGGTTTTATTTCAACCAGCTTTTATAGTGTTCATGTATTAATTGTTTATTTAAGCATGGCTTTATTTAGCATGCCTTAATTATTTCAACCAGTGTTTATGGTGTGTTTATTAATTTACTGTTTATTAAAACATGGCTTTATTTCAACCAGCTTTTATGGTGATTTTTGTCCTTCACAAAAACAGACAGAGTATTTAAGCAACTAATGTTTATTTTTATTAAAGATAATTTTTTTTTAAAGAAAACGACATACTGAAGTGGTTGCCGAGAGGAGGAGAGACAGGAAGAGGGGACCACTGCTGGTGGGGCGTCCCTGTACGTGCCTGACAACACACATCACAGCGTTAGCACAGTGCATCACTCATACATTACTCACAAGTATTCACATCAAAATGTATACTTACAGTACAGGAGAGTCGACCTCAGCTCAAGCACTTTAGCGACAGGTGGAGGGTCCGAGGAGGAGGCACCTGGCTCCTTGTCCCGGGCCAGCACATAACTCCTCTCTTTTATTATAATTGTCCCTTTGGGTCAGGCATCAGTATAGTGCCTGGTGTCAGATTTTCAGCATGATAAATGCAAATGACTGAAGTTAGCATGTCACCGTCAATGACATGTGCAGAGTAGGCTACCCTAACACCATGGTAATGTGTGGAATACCACCTATGATTTATCTTTTTTTTGGCCATTCAAACGTGTAGATTTTTGTTCACATAATGACCTGTTGCTTTTTCTATCCAGCAGGTGGCAGTCCAGGATAAGAAATAGCAGAGCCGTACACGGCTCTGAGAAATAGAAGTTCCAGAAAATAAACTAAATAGTAGGAACAAATAAATTAATGCAGCATAGCCTACAAGTGCAAACGGAAATGTAATGTGTGAAGTTATTGGAATGGAAATAAATGAAACCACCTTCTAAATACTTTTGAAGATATTTTTTTAAGTGTGCAACAAATGTAGTCAATAGGGTAGGCTCAGCAAAACGTTAGCAAAGTTAACTTTGACAAGGCTGGCGGCTAGCATTATTGTCATCATAACTCGTAGGCCTAACTATGGATTGTTTTGCATTGACGTGCTACTTCAGACTTGATGAACTCCTATGGTAGGCAACGGAAATTCCTTACTGTAGAAATAGATAATTGATGCTCCTGTCAACAGTATTGGTCTGGGCGTTCTTGTTGAAACGTAGGCCTAGGCTAAATGTTACATAGTAGGTCTATACAACTTGTCAGTGCATAGAACATAACAGCACATAGACATGACAGTGTGTTATATATTCTATATATTATACATATAGATTGTTTATTTTAAACTACAAAACAATAATAAAAAATAAAAACATCAGAGCAGACACACGGCATAAGTGTTCAGTGTAGAGATGCAGAATGCAGAACACAGTGGTGTGGATTTTTTTTTTTTTTAAACCACATACATCACATCACAGCAGACATAGAATGTTTTTTTTTTTTTTTTTTAAAGAAACGTAGTGTCACTGTCCTGTAGAAGAGTTGTTGCAGGGTGGGTGGACCGGTGTTTGTATGAAACCTCCACACCACGGCAAGGTCCCGGTCCTTGTGGAGGGGAAGTCAATGTCTGTAAACACACACACACAAACAAATAAACAAACACACACACACACACACACACACACACGGCGGCAAACAACTAGGGCTTATTTTCAACCAGCTTTTATGGTGATTTTTGTCCTTCACAAAAACAGACAGAGTATTTAAGCAACTAATGTTTATTTTTATTAAAGAGAATTTTTTTTTAAAGAAAACTATACATACTGAAGTGGTTGCTGAGAGGAGGAGAGACAGGAAGAGGGGACCACTGCTGGTGGGGCGTCCCTGTACGTGCCTGACAACACACATCACAGCGTTAGCACAGTGCATCACTCATACATTACTCACAAGTATTCACATCAAAATGTATACTTACAGTACAGGGAGAGTCGACCTCAGCGCTCAAGCACTTTAGCGACAGGTGGAGGGTCCGAGGAGGAGGCACCTGGCTCCTTGTCCCGGGCCAGCACATAACTCCTCAGGAGGCCTATCCTGGACCCAGCTATCTATCACCGTCAGCTGTCGTACCCAATCCAGATAGCTGTAATAGAAAAACATTGTAATAAACTTCACTGACTAATTGCACTGTTAATGTACATTAGCCGTTTGCCTCCCCTGGGGTTTTGGGACAACATTGCATCAATGTTAATGTCAGGACATCAGACCATTAGGATTCACGATAGGCGTGTTCGTCTTCATGCAGATCTGTGCAAGATCTGAGCAGATCTGACTTGAAGTGATGCATACCGTGTTCAACACAATGAGGCCTCTAGGAGGCTACACAATCTGTGCCCATTCATTTCAATGCATTCTTATGGAAATCGCAGTTACACTTTAAACATAGGGTTTGTATATTTACGCTTCAAATTTCGCAACAGCATTTATATCACAGCCACCCAAGGGTCTTACGAAGATAACTACGTTTTCAGATTTTAATATCATGCATTATTCCGAATTTGAGGTCTCGTTAGGAGACTGTGTGTTTCCATTCATTCCTATGGGAAACGATCGCGGTTACACTTTAAACATAAAGTTAGCATATTTACGCTTCAAATTTCGCTACAACATTAGTATCACAGCTACCCAAGGGTCTTACGAAGATAACTACGTTTTCAGATTTTCATTTTATGCATTTTTCCCAACGCGAGAGCTCTCGTTAGGAGGCTACACAATATGTGCCCATTCATTTCAATGCATTCGCGGTTACACTCTAAACATTAAGTTCGTATATTAACACTTCGAATTTCGCTACAGCATCTACATCACTGCTAAAGTTGTCCGACCACAGACAAAAAACGTAACTTACGTGTTGTTTAGATATGAGGAACTTTTCCTGCGAGCCGTGAAAAATAGAGTGAATACAGACAGACGTACTGCTGAACTTCAACTCAAAACTTCACGCTGGGGAATTCAGCCAATCACGAACCAGAATGTAATAGAACAAGCCAATGAAAACATGCAAGGTTTGTTGTAAAGGCGGGACATGCAAATAAGACAAGCCAATGACGGGTCAGACAAATGAGACACAGATAAGACACAGGGAAAGAGCAGTGGCCGAGCAGTGGCCAGTTACCGTTCTTCGATGTTGGCCCCGATGGCGGCGTGAGCTGCCGTCCCGTGCGCGGGAGCCCACGGCCGCCTGGCTGCCGCTTTCCTAGACCTAGCCCCGCAGCCCTGCCTAAAATTGGATTAAACGATGCCCTCGAAGTATTTATCCCGAATAAATGTAGTGAAAAATGGGACGCAAGGCCGTTTGCGGCCATACAAATAAGACAAACGTGTCAATCAAAGGGTACACAGACGACCGGTTAAAGGACCAGTGTTGATTTCTCCCATCAAAGCATTTATGAACATGCTTTTTATGCCATTTGTCTATTTGTAATTGTAATAAATGTTTATTTGTTTGTTGTTTATTAAAGCATGGCTCTATTTCAACCAGCTTTTATGGTGTGTTAATTTATTAATTGTTTATTAAAGCATGGTTTTATTTCAACCAGCTTTTATAGTGTGTTCATTTATTAATTGTTTATTAAAGCATGGTTTTATTTCAACCAGCTTTTATAGTGTTCATGTATTAATTGTTTATTTAAGCATGGCTTTATTTAGCATGCCTTAATTATTTCAACCAGTGTTTATGGTGTGTTTATTAATTTACTGTTTATTAAAACATGGCTTTATTTCAACCAGCTTTTATGGTGATTTTTGTCCTTCACAAAAACAGACAGAGTATTTAAGCAACTAATGTTTATTTTTATTAAAGATAATTTTTTTTTAAAGAAAACTACATACTGAAGTGGTTGCCGAGAGGAGGAGAGACAGGAAGAGGGGACCACTGCTGGTGGCCCCCCTATGCGTGCCTGACAACACACATCACAGCGTTAGCACAGTGCATCACTCATACATTACTCACAAGTATTCACATCAAAATGTATACTTACAGTACAGGGAGAGTCGACCTCAGCGCTCAAGCACTTTAGCGACAGGTGGAGGGTCCGAGGAGGAGGCACCTGGCTCCTTGTCCCGGGCCAGCACATAACTCCTCTCTTTTATTATAATTGTCCCTTTGGGTCAGGCATCAGTATAGTGCCTGGTGTCAGATTTTCAGCATGATAAATGCAAATGACTGAAGTTAGCATGTCACCGTCAATGACATGTGCAGAGTAGGCTACCCTAACACCATGGTAATGTGTGGAATACCACCTATGATTTATCTTTTTTTTTGGCCATTCAAACGTGTAGATTTTTGTTCACATAATGACCTGTTGCTTTTTCTATCCAGCAGGTGGCAGTCCAGGATAAGAAATAGCAGAGCCGTACACGGCTCTGAGAAATAGAAGTTCCAGAAAATAAACTAAATAGTAGGAACAAATAAATTAATGCAGCATAGCCTACAAGTGCAAACGGAAATGTAATGTGTGAAGTTATTGGAATGGAAATAAATGAAACCACCTTCTAAATACTTTTGAAGATATTTTTTTTAAGTGTGCAACAAATGTAGTCAATAGGGTAGGCTCAGCAAAACGTTAGCAAAGTTAACTTTGACAAGGCTGGCGGCTAGCATTATTGTCATCATAACTCGTGAGGCCTAACTATGGATTGTTTTGCATTGACGTGCTACTTCAGACTTGATGAACTCCTATGGTAGGCAACGGAAATTCCTTACTGTAGAAATAGATAATTGATGCTCCTGTCAACAGTATTGGTCTGGGCGTTCTTGTTGAAACGTAGGCCTAGGCTAAATGTTACATAGTAGGTCTATACAACTTGTCAGTGCATAGAACATAACAGCACATAGACATGACAGTGTGTTATATATTCTATATATTATACATATAGATTGTTTATTTTAAACTACAAAACAATAATAAAAAATAAAAACATCAGAGCAGACACACGGCATAAGTGTTCAGTGTAGAGATGCAGAATGCAGAACACAGTGGTGTGGATGTTTTTTTTTTTTTAAACCACATACATCACATCACAGCAGACATAGAATGTTTTTTTTTTTTTTTTTTAAAGAAACGTAGTGTCACTGTCCTGTAGAAGAGTTGTTGCAGGGTGGGTGGACCGGTGTTTGTATGAAACCTCCACACCACGGCAAGGTCCCGGTCCTTGTGGAGGGGAAGTCAATGTCTGTAAACACACACACACAAACAAACAAACACACACACACGGCGGCAAACAACTAGGGCTTATTTTCAACCAGCTTTTATGGTGATTTTTGTCCTTCACAAAAACAGACAGAGTATTTAAGCAACTAATGTTTATTTTTATTTAAGAGAATTTTTTTTTAAAGAAAACTATACATACTGAAGTGGTTGCTGAGAGGAGGAGAGACAGGAAGAGGGGACCACTGCTGGTGGGGCGTCCCTGTACGTGCCTGACAACACACATCACAGCGTTAGCACAGTGCATCACTCATACATTACTCACAAGTATTCACATCAAAATGTATACTTACAGTACAGGGAGAGTCGACCTCAGCGCTCAAGCACTTTAGCGACAGGTGGAGGGTCCGAGGAGGAGGCACCTGGCTCCTTGTCCCGGCCAGCACATAACTCCTCAGGAGGCCTATCCTGGACCCAGCTATCTATCACCGTCAGCTGTCGTACCCAATCCAGATAGCTGTAATAGAAAAACATTGTAATAAACTTCACTGACTAATTGCACTGTTAATGTACATTAGCCGTTTGCCTCCCCTGGGGTTTTGGGACAACATTGCATCAATGTTAATGTCAGGACATCAGACCATTAGGATTCACGATAGGCGTGTTCGTCTTCATGCAGATCTGTGCAAGATCTGAGCAGATCTGACTTGAAGTGATGCATACCGTGTTCAACACAATGAGGCCTCTAGGAGGCTACACAATCTGTGCCCATTCATTTCAATGCATTCTTATGGAAATCGCAGTTACACTTTAAACATAGGGTTTGTATATTTACGCTTCAAATTTCGCAACAGCATTTATATCACAGCCACCCAAGGGTCTTACGAAGATAACTACGTTTTCAGATTTTAATATCATGCATTATTCCGAATTTGAGGTCTCGTTAGGAGACTGTGTGTTTCCATTCATTCCTATGGGAAACGATCGCGGTTACACTTTAAACATAAAGTTAGCATATTTACGCTTCAAATTTCGCTACAACATTAGTATCACAGCTACCCAAGGGTCTTACGAAGATAACTACGTTTTCAGATTTTCATTTTATGCATTTTTCCCAACGCGAGAGCTCTCGTTAGGAGGCTACACAATATGTGCCCATTCATTTCAATGCATTCGCGGTTACACTCTAAACATTAAGTTCGTATATTAACACTTCGAATTTCGCTACAGCATCTACATCACTGCTAAAGTTGTCCGACCACAGACAAAAAACGTAACTTACGTGTTGTTTAGATATGAGGAACTTTTCCTGCGAGCCGTGAAAAATAGAGTGAATACAGACAGACGTACTGCTGAACTTCAACTCAAAACTTCACGCTGGGGAATTCAGCCAATCACGAACCAGAATGTAATAGAACAAGCCAATGAAAACATGCAAGGTTTGTTGTAAAGGCGGGACATGCAAATAAGACAAGCCAATGACGGGTCAGACAAATGAGACACAGATAAGACACAGGGAAAGAGCAGTGGCCGAGCAGTGGCCAGTTACCGTTCTTCGATGTTGGCCCCGATGGCGGCGTGAGCTGCCGTCCCGTGCGCGGGAGCCCACGGCCGCCTGGCTGCCGCTTTCCTAGACCTAGCCCCGCAGCCCTGCCTAAAATTGGATTAAACGATGCCCTCGAAGTATTTATCCCGAATAAATGTAGTGAAAAATGGGACGCAAGGCCGTTTGCGGCCATACAAATAAGACAAACGTGTCAATCAAAGGGTACACAGACGACCGGTTAAAGGACCAGTGTTGATTTCTCCCATCAAAGCATTTATGAACATGCTTTTTATGCCATTTGTCTATTTGTAATTGTAATAAATGTTTATTTGTTTGTTGTTTATTAAAGCATGGCTCTATTTCAACCAGCTTTTATGGTGTGTTAATTTATTAATTGTTTATTAAAGCATGGTTTTATTTCAACCAGCTTTTATAGTGTGTTCATTTATTAATTGTTTATTAAAGCATGGTTTTATTTCAACCAGCTTTTATAGTGTTCATGTATTAATTGTTTATTTAAGCATGGCTTTATTTAGCATGCCTTAATTATTTCAACCAGTGTTTATGGTGTGTTTATTAATTTACTGTTTATTAAAACATGGCTTTATTTCAACCAGCTTTTATGGTGATTTTTGTCCTTCACAAAAACAGACAGAGTATTTAAGCAACTATTGTTTATTTTTATTACAGATAATTTTTTTTAAAGAAAACTACATACTGAAGTGGTTGCTGAGAGGAGGAGAGACAGGAAGAGGGGACCACTGCTGGTGGGTGCCCCGTCCCTATGCGTGCCTGACAACACACATCACAGCGTTAGCACAGTGCATCACTCATACATTACTCACAAGTATTCACATCAAAATGTATACTTACAGTACAGGGAGAGTCGACCTCAGCTCAAGCACTTTAGCGACAGGTGGAGGGTCCGAGGAGGAGGCACCTGGCTCCTTGTCCCGGCCAGCACATAACTCCTCTCTTTTATTATAATTGTCCCTTTGGGTCAGGCATCAGTATAGTGCCTGGTGTCAGATTTTCAGCATGATAAATGCAAATGACTGAAGTTAGCATGTCACCGTCAATGACATGTGCAGAGTAGGCTACCCTAACACCATGGTAATGTGTGGAATACCACCTATGATTTATCTTTTTTTTTTGGCCATTCAAACGTGTAGATTTTTGTTCACATAATGACCTGTTGCTTTTTCTATCCAGCAGGTGGCAGTCCAGGATAAGAAATAGCAGAGCCGCATTACGGCTCTGAGAAATAGAAGTTCCAGAAAATAAACTAAATAGTAGGAACAAATAAATTAATGCAGCATAGCCTACAAGTGCAAACGGAAATGTAATGTGTGAAGTTATTGGAATGGAAATAAATGAAACCACCTTCTAAATACTTTTGAAGATATTTTTTTAAGTGTGCAACAAATGTAGTCAATAGGGTAGGCTCAGCAAAACGTTAGCAAAGTTAACTTTGACAAGGCTGGCGGCTAGCATTATTGTCATCATAACTCGTAGGCCTAACTATGGATTGTTTTGCATTGACGTGCTACTTCAGACTTGATGAACTCCTATGGTAGGCAACGGAAATTCCTTACTGTAGAAATAGATAATTGATGCTCCTGTCAACAGTATTGGTCTGGGCGTTCTTGTTGAAACGTAGGCCTAGGCTAAATGTTACATAGTAGGTCTATACAACTTGTCAGTGCATAGAACATAACAGCACATAGACATGACAGTGTGTTATATATTCTATATATTATACATATAGATTGTTTATTTTAAACTACAAAACAATAATAAAAAATAAAAACATCAGAGCAGACACACGGCATAAGTGTTCAGTGTAGAGATGCAGAATGCAGAACACAGTGGTGTGGATGTTTTTTTTTTTTTTTTTAAACCACATACATCACATCACAGCAGACATAGAATGTTTTTTTTTTTTTTTTTAAAGAAACGTAGTGTCACTGTCCTGTAGAAGAGTTGTTGCAGGGTGGGTGGACCGGTGTTTGTATGAAACCTCCACACCACGGCAAGGTCCCGGTCCTTGTGGAGGGGAAGTCAATGTCTGTAAACACACACACACAAACAAATAAACAAACACACACACACACACACACACACGGCGGCAAACAACTAGGGCTTATTTTCAACCAGCTTTTATGGTGATTTTTGTCCTTCACAAAAACAGACAGAGTATTTAAGCAACTAATGTTTATTTTTATTAAAGAGAGTTTTTATTTTTAAAGAAAACTATACATACTGAAGTGGTTGCTGAGAGGAGGAGAGACAGGAAGAGGGGACCACTGCTGGTGGGGCGTCCCTGTACGTGCCTGACAACACACATCACAGCGTTAGCACAGTGCATCACTCATACATTACTCACAAGTATTCACATCAAAATGTATACTTACAGTACAGGGAGAGTCGACCTCAGCGCTCAAGCACTTTAGCGACAGGTGGAGGGTCCGAGGAGGAGGCACCTGGCTCCTTGTCCCGGGCCAGCACATAACTCCTCAGGAGGCCTATCCTGGACCCAGCTATCTATCACCGTCAGCTGTCGTACCCAATCCAGATAGCTGTAATAGAAAAACATTGTAATAAACTTCACTGACTAATTGCACTGTTAATGTACATTAGCCGTTTGCCTCCCCTGGGGTTTTGGGATAACATTGCATCAATGTTAATGTCAGGACATCAGACCATTAGGATTCACGATAGGCGTGTTCGTCTTCATGCAGATCTGTGCAAGATCTGAGCAGATCTGACTTGAAGTGATGCATACCGTGTTCAACACAATGAGGCCTCTAGGAGGCTACACAATCTGTGCCCATTCATTTCAATGCATTCTTATGGAAATCGCAGTTACACTTTAAACATAGGGTTTGTATATTTACGCTTCAAATTTCGCAACAGCATTTATATCACAGCCACCCAAGGGTCTTACGAAGATAACTACGTTTTCAGATTTTAATATCATGCATTATTCCGAATTTGAGGTCTCGTTAGGAGACTGTGTGTTTCCATTCATTCCTATGGGAAACGATCGCGGTTACACTTTAAACATAAAGTTAGCATATTTACGCTTCAAATTTCGCTACAACATTAGTATCACAGCTACCCAAGGGTCTTACGAAGATAACTACGTTTTCAGATTTTCATTTTATGCATTTTTCCCAACGCGAGAGCTCTCGTTAGGAGGCTACACAATATGTGCCCATTCATTTCAATGCATTCGCGGTTACACTCTAAACATTAAGTTCGTATATTAACACTTCGAATTTCGCTACAGCATCTACATCACTGCTAAAGTTGTCCGACCACAGACAAAAAACGTAACTTACGTGTTGTTTAGATATGAGGAACTTTTCCTGCGAGCCGTGAAAAATAGAGTGAATACAGACAGACGTACTGCTGAACTTCAACTCAAAACTTCACGCTGGGGAATTCAGCCAATCACGAACCAGAATGTAATAGAACAAGCCAATGAAAACATGCAAGGTTTGTTGTAAAGGCGGGACATGCAAATAAGACAAGCCAATGACGGGTCAGACAAATGAGACACAGATAAGACACAGGGAAAGAGCAGTGGCCGAGCAGTGGCCAGTTACCGTTCTTCGATGTTGGCCCCGATGGCGGCGTGAGCTGCCGTCCCGTGCGCGGGAGCCCACGGCCGCCTGGCTGCCGCTTTCCTAGACCTAGCCCCGCAGCCCTGCCTAAAATTGGATTAAACGATGCCCTCGAAGTATTTATCCCGAATAAATGTAGTGAAAAATGGGACGCAAGGCCGTTTGCGGCCATACAAATAAGACAAACGTGTCAATCAAAGGGTACACAGACGACCGGTTAAAGGACCAGTGTTGATTTCTCCCATCAAAGCATTTATGAACATGCTTTTTATGCCATTTGTCTATTTGTAATTGTAATAAATGTTTATTTGTTTGTTGTTTATTAAAGCATGGCTCTATTTCAACCAGCTTTTATGGTGTGTTAATTTATTAATTGTTTATTAAAGCATGGTTTTATTTCAACCAGCTTTTATAGTGTGTTCATTTATTAATTGTTTATTAAAGCATGGTTTTATTTCAACCAGCTTTTATAGTGTTCATGTATTAATTGTTTTATTTCAAAGCTTTTATAGTGCATGTATTAATTGTTTATTTAAGCATGGCTTTATTTAGCATGCCTTAATTATTTCAACCAGTGTTTATGGTGTGTTTATTAATTTACTGTTTATTAAAACATGGCTTTATTTCAACCAGCTTTTTATGGTGATTTTTGTCCTTCACAAAACAGACAGAGTATTTAAGCAACTATTGTTTATTTTTATTACAGATAATTTTTTTTTTTAAAGAAAACTACATACTGAAGTGGTTGCTGAGAGGAGGAGAGACAGGAAGAGGGGACCACTGCTGGTGGGGCATCCCTGTACGTGCCTGACAACACACATCACAGCGTTAGCACAGTGCATCACTCATACATTACTCACAAGTATTCACATCAAAATGTATACTTACAGTACAGGAGAGTCGACCTCAGCTCAAGCACTTTAGCGACAGGTGGAGGGTCCGAGGAGGAGGCACCTGGCTCCTTGTCCCGGCCAGCACATTCAGACTTTGAACTCCAACCGGAAATTCCTTACTTTTATGGTGAGTATTTTTTGTCCTTCACTAGGCTAAAACAGACAGAGTATTTAAGCAACTATTGTTTATTTTTATTACAGAGATTTTTTTTTAAAGAAAACTACATACTGAAGTGGTTGCTGAGAGGAGGAGAGACAGGAAGAGGGGACCACTGCTGGTGGGGCATCCCTGCTTATTTTCAACCACGATTTTTTGCCTGACAACACACATCACATACTGAAGTGGTTTAGCACAGTGCATCACTCATACATTACTCATACACAAGTATTCACATCAAAATGTATACTTACAGTACAGGAGAGTCGACCTCAGCGCTCAAGCACTTTAGCGACAGGTGGAGGGTCCGAGGAGGAGGCACCTGGCTCCTTGTCCCGGGCCAGCACATAACTCCTCAGGAGGCCTATCCTGGACCCAGCTATCTATCACCGTCAGCTGTCGTACCCAATCCAGATAGCTGTAATAGAAAAACATTGTAATAAACTTCACTGACTAATTGCACTGTTAATGTACATTAGCCGTTTGCCTCCCCTGGGGTTTTGGGACAACATTGCATCAATGTTAATGTCAGGACATCAGACCATTAGGATTCACGATAGGCGTGTTCGTCTTCATGCAGATCTGTGCAAGATCTGAGCAGATCTGACTTGAAGTGATGCATACCGTGTTCAACACAATGAGGCCTCTAGGAGGCTACACAATCTGTGCCCATTCATTTCAATGCATTCTTATGGAAATCGCAGTTACACTTTAAACATAGGGTTTGTATATTTACGCTTCAAATTTCGCAACAGCATTTATATCACAGCCACCCAAGGGTCTTACGAAGATAACTACGTTTTCAGATTTTAATATCATGCATTATTCCGAATTTGAGGTCTCGTTAGGAGACTGTGTGTTTCCATTCATTCCTATGGGAAACGATCGCGGTTACACTTTAAACATAAAGTTAGCATATTTACGCTTCAAATTTCGCTACAACATTAGTATCACAGCTACCCAAGGGTCTTACGAAGATAACTACGTTTTCAGATTTTCATTTTATGCATTTTTCCCAACGCGAGAGCTCTCGTTAGGAGGCTACACAATATGTGCCCATTCATTTCAATGCATTCGCGGTTACACTCTAAACATTAAGTTCGTATATTAACACTTCGAATTTCGCTACAGCATCTACATCACTGCTAAAGTTGTCCGACCACAGACAAAAAACGTAACTTACGTGTTGTTTAGATATGAGGAACTTTTCCTGCGAGCCGTGAAAAATAGAGTGAATACAGACAGACGTACTGCTGAACTTCAACTCAAAACTTCACGCTGGGGAATTCAGCCAATCACGAACCAGAATGTAATAGAACAAGCCAATGAAAACATGCAAGGTTTGTTGTAAAGGCGGGACATGCAAATAAGACAAGCCAATGACGGGTCAGACAAATGAGACACAGATAACACAGGTAAAGAGCAGTGGCCGAGCAGTGGCCAGTTACCGTTCTTCGATGTTGGCCCCGATGGCGGCGTGAGCTGCCGTCCCGTGCGCGGGAGCCCACGGCCGCCTGGCTGCCGCTTTCCTAGACCTAGCCCCGCAGCCCTGCCTAAAATTGGATTAAACGATGCCCTCGAAGTATTTATCCCGAATAAATGTAGTGAAAAATGGGACGCAAGGCCGTTTGCGGCCATACAAATAAGACAAACGTGTCAATCAAAGGGTACACAGACGACCGGTTAAAGGACCAGTGTTGATTTCTCCCATCAAAGCATTTATGAACATGCTTTTTTATGCCATTTGTCTATTTGTAATTGTAATAAATGTTTATTTGTTTGTTGTTTATTAAAGCATGGCTCTATTTCAACCAGCTTTTATGGTGTGTTAATTTATTAATTGTTTATTAAAGCATGGTTTTATTTCAACCAGCTTTTATAGTGTGTTCATTTATTAATTGTTTATTAAAGCATGGTTTTATTTCAACCAGCTTTTATAGTGTTCATGTATTAATTGTTTATTTAAGCATGGCTTTATTTAGCATGCCTTAATTATTTCAACCAGTGTTTATGGTGTGTTTATTAATTTACTGTTTATTAAAACATGGCTTTATTTCAACCAGCTTTTATGGTGATTTTTGTCCTTCACAAAAACAGACAGAGTATTTAAGCAACTATTGTTTATTTTTATTACAGATAATTTTTTTTTAAAGAAAACTACATACTGAAGTGGTTGCTGAGAGGAGGAGAGACAGGAAGAGGGGACCACTGCTGGTGGGGCGTCCCTGTACGTGCCTGACAACACACATCACAGCGTTAGCACAGTGCATCACTCATACATTACTCACAAGTATTCACATCAAAATGTATACTTACAGTACAGGGAGAGTCGACCTCAGCGCTCAAGCACTTTAGCGACAGGTGGAGGGTCCGAGGAGGAGGCACCTGGCTCCTTGTCCCGGGCCAGCACATAACTCCTCTCTTTTATTATAATTGTCCCTTTGGGTCAGGCATCAGTATAGTGCCTGGTGTCAGATTTTCAGCATGATAAATGCAAATGACTGAAGTTAGCAGTCACCGTCAATGACATGTGCAGAGTAGGCTACCCTAACACCATGGTAATGTGTGGAATACCACCTATGATTTATCTTTTTTTTGGCCATTCAAACGTGTAGATTTTTGTTCACATAATGACCTGTTGCTTTTTCTATCCAGCAGGTGGCAGTCCAGGATAAGAAATAGCAGAGCCGTACACGGCTCTGAGAAATAGAAGTTCCAGAAAATAAACTAAATAGTAGGAACAAAGAAATTAATGCAGCATAGCCTACAAGTGCAAACGGAAATGTAATGTGTGAAGTTATTGGAATGGAAATAAATGAAACCACCTTCTAAATACTTTTGAAGATATTTTTTTAAGTGTGCAACAAATGTAGTCAATAGGGTAGGCTCAGCAAAACGTTAGCAAAGTTAACTTTGACAAGGCTGGCGGCTAGCATTATTGTCATCATAACTCGTAGGCCTAACTATGGATTGTTTTGCATTGACGTGCTACTTCAGACTTGATGAACTCCTATGGTAGGCAACGGAAATTCCTTACTGTAGAAATAGATAATTGATGCTCCTGTCAACAGTATTGGTCTGGGCGTTCTTGTTGAAACGTAGGCCTAGGCTAAATGTTACATAGTAGGTCTATACAACTTGTCAGTGCATAGAACATAACAGCACATAGACATGACAGTGTGTTATATATTCTATATATTATACATATAGATTGTTTATTTTAAACTACAAAACAATAATAAAAAATAAAAACATCAGAGCAGACACACGGCATAAGTGTTCAGTGTAGAGATGCAGAATGCAGAACACAGTGGTGTGGATGTTTTTTTTTTTTTTTAAACCACATACATCACATCACAGCAGACATAGAATGTTTTTTTTTTTTTTTTTTTTAAAGAAACGTAGTGTCACTGTCCTGTAGAAGAGTTGTTGCAGGGTGGGTGGACCGGTGTTTGTATGAAACCTCCACACCACGGCAAGGTCCCGGTCCTTGTGGAGGGGAAGTCAATGTCTGTAAACACACACACACAAACAAACAAACACACACACACGGCGGCAAACAACTAGGGCTTATTTTCAACCAGCTTTTATGGTGATTTTTGTCCTTCACAAAAACAGACAGAGTATTTAAGCAACTAATGTTTATTTTTATTAAAGAGAATTTTTTTTTAAAGAAAACTATACATACTGAAGTGGTTGCTGAGAGGAGAGACAGGAAGAGGGGACCACTGCTGGTGGGGCGTCCCCTATGCGTGCCTGACAACACACATCACAGCGTTAGCACAGTGCATCACTCATACATTACTCACAAGTATTCACATCAAAATGTATACTTACAGTACAGGGAGAGTCGACCTCAGCGCTCAAGCACTTTAGCGACAGGTGGAGGGTCCGAGGAGGAGGCACCTGGCTCCTTGTCCCGGGCCAGCACATAACTCCTCAGGAGGCCTATCCTGGACCCAGCTATCTATCACCGTCAGCTGTCGTACCCAATCCAGATAGCTGTAATAGAAAAACATTGTAATAAACTTCACTGACTAATTGCACTGTTAATGTACATTAGCCGTTTGCCTCCCCTGGGGTTTTGGGACAACATTGCATCAATGTTAATGTCAGGACATCAGACCATTAGGATTCACGATAGGCGTGTTCGTCTTCATGCAGATCTGTGCAAGATCTGAGCAGATCTGACTTGAAGTGATGCATACCGTGTTCAACACAATGAGGCCTCTAGGAGGCTATACAATCTGTGCCCATTCATTTCAATGCATTCTTATGGAAATCGCAGTTACACTTTAAACATAGGGTTTGTATATTTACGCTTCAAATTTCGCAACAGCATTTATATCACAGCCACCCAAGGGTCTTACGAAGATAACTACGTTTTCAGATTTTAATATCATGCATTATTCCGAATTTGAGGTCTCGTTAGGAGACTGTGTGTTTCCATTCATTCCTATGGGAAACGATCGCGGTTACACTTTAAACATAAAGTTAGCATATTTACGCTTCAAATTTCGCTACAACATTAGTATCACAGCTACCCAAGGGTCTTACGAAGATAACTACGTTTTCAGATTTTCATTTTATGCATTTTCCCAACGCGAGAGCTCTCGTTAGGAGGCTACACAATATGTGCCCATTCATTTCAATGCATTCGCGGTTACACTCTAAACATTAAGTTCGTATATTAACACTTCGAATTTCGCTACAGCATCTACATCACTGCTAAAGTTGTCCGACCACAGACAAAAAACGTAACTTACGTGTTGTTTAGATATGAGGAACTTTTCCTGCGAGCCGTGAAAAATAGAGTGAATACAGACAGACGTACTGCTGAACTTCAACTCAAAACTTCACGCTGGGGAATTCAGCCAATCACGAACCAGAATGTAATAGAACAAGCCAATGAAAACATGCAAGGTTTGTTGTAAAGGCGGGACATGCAAATAAGACAAGCCAATGACGGGTCAGACAAATGAGACACAGATAAGACACAGGGAAAGAGCAGTGGCCGAGCAGTGGCCAGTTACCGTTCTTCGATGTTGGCCCCGATGGCGGCGTGAGCTGCCGTCCCGTGCAAGGGAGCCCACGGCCGCCTGGCTGCCGCTTTCCTAGACCTAGCCCGCAGCCCTGCCTAAAATTGGATTAAACGATGCCCTCGAAGTATTTAT